>NC_068365.1:29058343-29363343 GCF_020536995.1 Dreissena polymorpha | reverse complement strand
GATCTTAGTCTATGTAAATATCTCCCAAAAGTTTTATTACGCTTCAGAGCTGGTTGCTATTGCGCACGGATAAGTGGTATTTCACCCGTATACTAAAGTATGACATTTCCATTTCATTCTAAACCCGTAAATCAATGCTAATGACGATACATTATCGAAATCGGACGATACCGTCCTCTATAATCCTCTTTTTACATATTTAATACATATACATTCAAAACATATTTCTCTATATACAAAATTTTTGGGGGTCTTTAAGTCTCGACATCTATCTCGCTTTATTTTGCAGTCCGTTCATTTACATGTGTTCAGCCATTGTCTGAAGGCACGTGAAAATTGCTTTCTTCATTGCGTTATTTGAACGTGAAGTCCTTTTTGTCAATTTTCGTTTTTTGTGTTTTAACGCTACCGCGTCAATTTGCATCTGATCGTCTGAAGAATCATTTTCAAACCTACGTACAGGTGAGTTTTGTGAATTACCGTTATTGTAATGCATCGTATCTGATTCACTGGAGCTTGACTGTATATCCGCGAATTGTTTGTTTCTCAAATGTTTTTGCAATTCAGCGAGCGGTATGTTTTCCTCGTCATCCGTGTTATCTCTAATCTGTCGGGTCTGTTGCGTAATTACAGGTAACCCATGTACTGACGTATTTGAATCGCTATCAGAAGATAATGTGTCGTCCGCAAAGGCTAAATTTGCTTTTCTAATCGGGCGCGCTAGTGGTTTATCTATCATTGGCCATTCATCGATATTTGCGTGCCTTATTTGATCAGCGTGAACTTTAATAGTTGAGTTGTCTAACTGATTCTTTATTACGTATGTTAACGGCGACTTTTGTTCGATTATACGATAATATGGCCTCCATTTACTGTCTAATTTATTCGTACGTTGAAAGTTTTTGTAGTAAACGGGGTCATTGATTTCGAACTTAATATCTTCCGTATTTTTATTCGCATAATCAGCTTGTCTACGTTTCGATTTTTGAATTTGGGCACATACCTTTTTAAATGATTTGTGTTGTTCTTCTAATATTATTTTATGATAATCTTCACCGTGATATTTACGACTAGGCTTTAACAAGTTGTCTATTGGAAGAATAGGGTCTCTATTAAAAAGTAAGAAGAACGGTGTGTGCTTCGAAGTCTCGGATGTACAAAATCTCATTGCCGCTAAAGACATGTTTAAATGTACGTCCCATTGTTGTACATTTTCTTGAACCCGTTTTGATAGTATATTGTTCATAGTCCCATGTGAACGCTCGTTCATGCCATTAGACGCGGGATGATATATTGTCGTCTTTACGTGGTCAATGTTCATTGATTTTAATGTTTCAGTGAAAGCTGTGCTTGTGAATTCTTTTCCGTTATCAGTTATAATTCTTATAGGACAACTATGACGGCAATAAATCTCGTTCATTAACAGGTGTATTACGCTATCAGACGACTTATCAGGCGATGCGAAAGCTTCTATGTATCCTGAGAATTGATCTACGAAACATATTATATATCTATTTCCGGAAAGCGTTTTCGGATATGGACCGCATATATCTATGGAAACAACTGAAAACGGAAACGGCGGTATTGAGGTATCCGACGATATGGGAGCTTTGATTGCTTTTAAGTTTCTACTTTGACATATAATGCACTTAGATACATAATCATTCAATTCTTTGAACATTTTAGGCCAGTAATATTTCTCTTTTAGCGTCTGGAAAAGCCTTTGAGACCCAGGATGTCCGTTTTCATCATGGTATTGCTTGACAACTGAATCAGTCAGGTGTTTAGGTACAAACAGCCTGAGAGTAGGTTCCTCATCTACGTTTGATATGTAGTACAGTATGTCATCAACCGTCAAATATCTATCATCTTCACTCTTGTTCTGTTTCCCTAATCTTAATCTAGCTTTAATCTCAGATATATGAGGGTCTTTTTCTTGTTCTATTTGCATATTAAGCCCTGATATGTTATCATTCGACGCTGTGTCGTCGACTGGAAGTGGCCGCGGGGTAATAATATTATCAATTATTTGCCTGTGATCGATATGCGTAGAGTCAATTACATTAATTTCGCGCGTCTGGTTTTGTCCATTTATTTCCGAACTAATCGTCAAATGTTTATCGTTAATATCTAATTCTAGTTCTGTTTGATCGCATTGATTATTCTTTATTTTGGTTTTTGGAGGTCGGCTTAGAAAGTCAGCAATAATATTCTTTTTTCCCGGTATATATTCAATTTTGCAGTTGTAACCCGCTATACTTAAGGCCCATAATTGTATTTTCTTGTTTTGCATCGGACTTTCCAATAAATACTTAAGCGGCTTGTGATCACTCTTTATAACAAATTCAGCATTGTGTAAATAATGGTGCAATTTACTTAGACTGTAAAATATGCTGTAACATTCTTTTTCAATGGTACTATATTTGCATTGCGTGGGGCTTAATCTGTGCGATATGAAAAATATCGGCTTTTCGTCCACATAATCCCCGGTCTCGTTACTGTCGCATTTTTGAGTCAAACAGGCTCCGACGCATTTATCAGATGCATCCGTATACAGAATATAACCTTTTTTTGGATCAGGGTATGAAAGATAAGGGATTTGCGTAAATGAATCTTTTAATTGTAGGAAACTATCTTCGCATTGTTTTGACCATTTAAATGGGACATTCTTTCTCGTGAGATTAATGAGAGGCTCGACTACTTCTGAATACGACGGACAGAATCTCCTATAAAATCCCGCTGCACCTAAGATAGATCGTACATCGCGCACGCACTTTGGCCTGGGGAATTGTCGGATCGCTTCCACTTTTAACGGATCCGGCCTTATACCGTTTTGATCTATGATGAAGCCTAGGTATCTAGTCTCTCTTTGTAAGAATTGACATTTTGATAGTTTTAGCTTTAGGTTATGTTTACTGAGACTCTGTAGTACTGTATCTACGTGTGATAAATGAGATTGCAAGTCAGGTGAAAATATTAAAATATCGTCTAGATACGCCACAGCGAAGCTCTCACAACCTTTGAGTACTTTATTAGCCAATTCTTGAAATATAGCACCGGCGGAGGAGGCACCGAAGGGCATAACATTAAATTGAAATAGACCCCTGAATCCCGAAGCGAAAGCCGTTTTTTCTCTGTCCTCTTCCTTTATAGGTATTTGCCAATATCCCGATATCAAATCTAAACTGGTGAAATATTTACTTTTACCTAATAACGCCAATATATCATCTATTAATGGTAATGGATAGGCAATTGGTTTTGTAATTTTGTTTAATTGTCTAAAATCAACACAAAACCTTTTCTCGTCTTTATTATCTTTGTTTGAGTCATGGTTATTTTTCTTTTTGTCTACTAAAACAATAGGGAAGCTCCACGGACTTCTTGATGGACTTATTATGTTTGCGTCTAGCATTTCGTCGATGGCTTTATCTATGAATACCTTATTGTTTAATGGTGTTCGATACGGCCTTAATTTAATGGGCGGATGATCCCCTGTATCTATGGTAAATTCTATCGCTGAAGTTTGTGTTAATTCTAAATTATTTCTTGCGAAGAGAGTTCTGTGTTTTAAGAGTATCGGTAGAATATTTTCTTTTTGATTTTCATCTACACGCAAATCTGGTAAGATTTCATCTTTAGATAAACCTGATTTCGGCTGATTATTTTTAATAACTTCTTGTACTGAGCATATTTCATTATCATTTACCGAAGTTATTCGCCCTATGGCACAGTGTCGTCTAAGCCTTATTGTTTTGTGCGTATTGTTTATAATTAAAATGGGAAATTGTCTATCACGCGTTGTCTTGACGACTGAATTAACAATTGTTAAACCGGGTTCATTATCAAAGAAAGAATTGCTTATTCCATTGAATTCATAATTCGTATTTGAACGTATGCAGTTTCTTTTAGCTTGAGCAAAGAGTCTATATGCAGTTTGTGGTTTTAACACAGTATGCCTAGTTAATCTCGCTATCGTTGAAAGATGTACATCTTCTTCTAGAGGTACATAACAGTTATCAATCCTCAGACATCCTAAATCAAAGTATAAACGGACACCATTATCTTGTAAAAAGTCTCTTCCTAAAATAACATTTCTATTTACGTTACTTACTACAAAAAACATGTGCTCTTTATATATGCTCCCTATTTTGAATCTCAATTTTACACTTCCGTGGACATGTAATGAATTTCCATTTACCGACTTTAGATTTACTTTTTGAAATATCAGTGCGGGTTTTTGTTTTAACATATCATAAGTACGTTTACTCACGATGCTGACTTGAGCGCCCGAGTCTACCAAGCTCCTAAATTTATAACCACCTGTTGAAATAACACAAGAATTTGGACTACCACACAAAGCGATATTATATGTCTCGACTTTTTCATTCTTACCATAGACCCCTTTTTGGTAAGAATTTCCTAGTTTTTTCGATTAATGTACGTTTTTCTTTGAGTACATTCTCTACTAAAGTGTCCTAATTTACCACAATTCCAACAATCAATTTTATCTTTCCAATTTTTGTCATATTCGTTCTTGCGCCTGTTACCGTTTTGATCTATCGTATGACAGTTCCGCCCTACCGTATATGCACTTATTTCGCGTTGCCTACGGCGACAGATTTCAATAGAATGACCGTGTTTCTTGCAATATGTGCAAACAATAGATGACCTAATATAATCGATATCTGTCTGAATATTATCGGTCGTAATGTTATCAAGTCCATTTATTTGTGATCGTAACTCAAACCTAGCTCTGACACTTTGCTCATGTATAGCGCTTTTTAAAGCATTTGATAACGTTGTATGATTTTCGCGCATTAATTTAAGTCTCAAATAATCGTGCGATAATCCGTCAATAAAAATTTCTACTAACTGTTTTTCTTTATAGTCTAAATTTCCTTCAATATTTTCGTATGCGTCAGTCGCAAGAGATAAAAGTCGCTCAGCGTATATTTGAACATTTTCGTCGGTCTTTTGTTTAGTCGTCTTTAATAATGAGAAAGCGTATTGTGGGTCTTGAATTTCTGCAAATCTTAATTTAAGCTGTTCCTTTAAATCAGTCCACGTCCCTGTCGAATCATCAGTCAAAAAACGCTGTATGTAATCACTAACAAGCCCTTAACTAGATTGGTAAGCAACAAATTTTAATTTATTCTCATCTAAATTGGTAAGTGTTCCATATTTTTCTACATTTTTAATCCAATGTTTAAATTCTTTTGAATTTCCATCAAATGATTGTACCACCTGTGAAATAGTCTGAGTGCTTATGGCCGTTTTAACATCTTTAATTTGTTCATTTAAATTTTGAAATAATTCAGGGATTATTTGATTTGCCATTTTGATACAAGCGTTAGGAAATAAAACAGTCACTCACCGGAAGTTGCAGAATGTGTGCGGTCTGATGTCGTTGTTCCCGGCTCACGGTTGTTGTTACTGGTTACAGAAGTTGCCGAAACGGAGTTTCTTCGCGTTGTTTTCCATGGCTTCGTAATTGTAAGTGGTAGTATTTCTTTGTTCGAATCCTTGGTTCACGAGCACCATTTAACGTCCTGTGTCCCGTAATCGTTCATAGTTCATAGACGACACATAGTTACTAACAATGTTCAATACTCTTAAATTACCAGTGTGTAGCCTATCATTCGATATCTCGTCATGCGCGAATTGCCAAGATGACGAGTTTTGCATTAACTCCCATTTTCTCGTGTCACGCATGGGACAAGTCTATTCTATCTATTTATGTTAATTTCTCTGCATAATACGGGATAAAATATTCAACAACACCATGTATCAGTTTCTAGTCCAATTTAATGTCTAACATACTTAATATTTTCAGTTATACAAATACGTTGTGATTGCTACATGATTATGTCTTTCTCGATCCGTGCGTCTCCAAGTCTAAACGCTAACTCCCCTGTTTCCCTCTAACATCTGGCCCGTGAAACTCAGTTATGAATTCCATTGGTCAGTGTTCTATGCGTGGTTGTTTCTTATTGGATACATTACTTAAGATACTGAATCAATGAAGCCCTGGGAACGGGATAAACAAACCACTAAAATATTTACAAGCTTTATCCAACCTTTTGATGAGAGATTTAACTGAATAAACACTATTGCCTGACCAATACAAACATACCTGGCCTTGTGTCAACTATACTATTCTTTAATCTCTCCCTCATCGATAAGCTTATTTGAACATATGTGCACTTTGTGACTGTCATGTTTACTGGCCATTTTGATAAAATTTTCAATATTTTTTTATATGAGGTAAATCCATATATTCCACCCATAATTTCTAACCATAATGTGACACTACTACTACTACTACTACTACTACTACTACTACTACTACTACTACTATTAATACTACTACTACTACTACAACTACTTCTACTACTACTACTACTACAACTACTTCTACTACTACTTTTGCGATTACTACTTCGAAACAGATGATGACGATATTGACCGGAGCTGTTGAAGAATATGTGCATGTGCAACAAAATTATGTAAATTTGAGTATTCAGTAAATTATGGTAGAAATCTTTGTTTGATCCTAATCGAAGTTTTGTTCACTCAAGGGCCATATTTATTCTCCCAATGTATTGCAAAGTGAATGTTTAGACACAAATGTTAATGCTGAGGGATGAACATTGGAGTCAATAAAGGACAATTCACGAACGGATCGTAACTGCTCCTATGGTGATATGAAATTTCACGTGCACTAATAACGGAGATATTTATTTCTGAACTTATGACCTTACGTTTCTTTATAATGAAGCCTAGTTGTTTTATTGAAACCTATCTGCTGAAACAGGGAATTTTGAATATACATGCAGTCGTGGAACGTACACACGGACAGTGCGATTGCCATATACACATTGTTCGAAAGGTGGCATTAAATTGATTCAATCAAATAATTATAACAAGTATGTGATACAAGGATACTTCAATAAGCAACAATGCAGTAAAAGGGCAGTAACTTCTGCCAATCTAATATTCAATATTAATTAGAGTTGTCGCTTATTTTACATAAGCTTAATATATTACAAAAGCGGTTACAGGGTTTTTCTAATGTTATCTTTTGACTTTTTTAATGCAGATTAGCAGGTTCAAACCCAGTCTAGGTATTGTAAATGTAAACATTCTGACTAAGTTTCATTAAGATTGAGTCATAATTGTCAACTCTAGAGAGATACAAAGACTCTTTCGACGAGTTTACCGTGATAAATCGTTTTTGGACCCAAATAATCAATATTTAATCTTGCCTAAACATATCAAGACAACATTCTGTCTACGTTACTTCAAGATGAGTCAACCATATGGCTCATAAACTGGTTTAAAGGATTCTACTATTATTTAACCGGGTTTCCTAGTTTCGTGTTAACGCATTTGGCGCAGATTTGAACTCGGCCTTAACAGTGTCCACTTGAACGTGCGGACTAAGTTGCATCGATATCGAGTAATACATGTTAATTTTATAGTTGTAAACAGAGTTTTTATAAGATTGGAAAAAAACGCGTGGATGTCCATAAGCGATATTTAAATTAAGCCTATGTTGCCCAGATAAATAAAGTTTCATATGAATTAGATAAAACTGTTGTCATCTTAAATGGAAACGTGTTAATTCTTTACGACGCACCACACACACCACATTCCGACAGACGCTAGCCAAATTGCTTACATCGATCACTTTGCGCTCAGGTGAAATAATAATTAAAACAAATGGAGGTATTCATTGATGCTTTAGACCTATGCGACAGTAATATAGTAAACTTCTAACAAACTTCCTTTGAGATCAAGACACTCAAGGACATAGAATCAATGTGTGTGCCTGACCCCATATCACTGCCTAGAACCAGTGGAAAACAGACCCTCCTTGCATATTTTCAAAGAATGCCAATCGTCTCAAGCTTTTAAATTTAGTTTTGTAAGGACGTTTCATTGATTGTTTTCTTTAAAATAAAATAAAAAGAGACGGTAGTATGTTTCGTTACAAAATACCTCAAGAAGAACAAAATGTGCATATGTTTTGTTTTTGTTTTGTTTTTTCATAAAATATGTGTTTATTTAAATTAATGTATATTTGTTACCATTCACCAACGGATGGAAATGGGTATTATGGAAATATAAATTCTACCTTAAATATTACAACCTTTGGTAGAATTTGTACTTTTATAATAACCTTTTCACACCATTGTTTATACCAAACAAGCTGTGCTTGCTTTTTTACCTCTTGTATTTTTAATGTTGGCCACAATTATGAAATAGACATCATTGATATAACCCCTATACCGACTGATTGTTTAACAAATAAACTTTATTTAAAAACGCTGCAATATCGGCAAGCCTCGCGCTACCATGGTTCAAAGCCTCGCATGATAAACTTGATATTTTTCCCAAACTCACATAATATTCTCTGTATGTGGGCTTTACATTACTTAGTAATTTTGGTAAATCTGTTTACAAAATTGATAAATAGTAGAATAAATATGTGGGCTGATAAATATCATGTTTATATAGAAGCTCAGGCTGGTTTGAGAAAAAAAGGGGACTGTGGATTATATTTTATGCTCCATGGTGTAATTGACCAACTCATATTATTTGGTACAAACTAAAAAAAAATGTAAGAGCTATTATGTTTAGCATAATGAAAGCTTTTTCGTAAGAGGTAACGTGTTTAGCATAATAAAAGCTATGTTTATGAATGTAAAATAAAGGTAAATAGGGGAAATGTAATAAGTATAGAACAATTTAATGCTGTGGTTGGATATGGCAATGGGAGTCACTGTACATTTATTCTCGATGTAATTAATGATTCATTATAATTCTAGATGTGTCATTGCCTTCATTGCATTGAGTTAATTATGCTGAATTGATGTTTACTACTTTATGCAGATTTTATTCTCATAATGGCAGAAAACCGAGGATGAGACGAAAAAGAGTTTGTTAGAAATATTACAAATTGTGACAAAGCCACGTTCCATACCAGCTTAAAAATTAAAACAGCTGTAACATCAACATGATCACTGACTGTCCTTGAAAACAAAGTCTTTAATTCGAGGGGAAAAGTTTAATAATCTTATGTTTATATTCTTACTAAATTGTTTGTAAAGTATCAGATAGGTTTCAATAAAACAACTAGGCTTCATTATAAAGAAACGTAAGGTCATAAGTTCAGAAATAAATATCTCCGTTATTAGTGCACGTGAAATTTCATATCACCATAGGAGCAGTTACGATCCGTTCGTGAATGTGTCCTTTATTGACTCCAATGTAAATATCATTATTATTAAAGACTAAATCACCATTATGTCAATTAGATCGGCTAAATGTCAATATGTAGGCACTGACAATATTCTTTCACTTTCCCAAAAGGAACAATGTTTTTCTTTCACGACTTTCAGGAGTAGTACATTTATTGTTGTTGTTTTTTTATATCAAGAGCCACAAAAACAAAACCCTTTGTTCATTTACTAACGAATGCAACATTTAAAATTGTTATGAAATGTAGCTCTGATAAAGCTTTTTAAATTGTATATTCAACAATAAATGACAATAGACGAAGGTTTTCTTGCACAGTTTAAAAAGGTTAATGAGACCAAAATATAAAATACGTCAGAAATCAAATCAAAGAAATCAATTCAATTATATAGACCTATGTTGGATTCTTTATTAAACATAGGATGTCGTTTATCATAAAAAGCTAGTAAAAGGGAAACATAACATGGAATGACAGCATGTTTTTTTCGAATTGGTGGTTGCGAATCAAGCACATACGATTTGGTTGTGTTGTATGTTAACTCCCGTATTTGTATGCAACCGGTCACTTGACAAACAAACAAAAGAATAACATATATTAACCTCTTTGTCTGTTTGATTGCCGTTTAATTTGAATCACACTGATATTTTACTTACATTAATGTACGCGTGCGGGTTTGTAATAAATAATGGGCTCAGTGTGAGGGTCGGCGCGACTTTCGACCTAATGAAAATCAAAGTACTTTGCATGGACCGTCCTAAATCGTTAACCCTTCATGTAATCAGTTGTACTAACGATGTCGTATTGCATATGTTGTTTTACTTTGTTATTTTATTGGCTATAAATAACTTTCCTTAAATAAAAGAATAGCTGATGTAAATTACAATTTATCTATCGAATGTTTTTAAAGAATCACTTTCGCTATATTTTAATGTTGCATTTAGTAAAAGACTAATCAAGTTCGTTTACTTCATCGCGCCTCAAAAAGCATTATTCTGAGTCAACAGTGTCAACCCAATAATTATTTGTTCGTATTCTGTAACGTATAGCTGTAATTGTTATAGGCATATCAATGCACAAACATTATTTGTTGTTTATGAAACCAGTAGGAAAAAAAAGTTTTAAAATTCATGCAAATATTATTCTGAACAATTCATTCTGATTTTTATATTAAACTTACAATGAACACGTACGGAAGACTGTCTTTAAAGGATAACTAAACATGTACAGTAGTTGGAATTGTAATGCAGGCGGGTGTAAACATATAACAAACTTTAGTCTTAAAATGCAAATGATTTCACGCTTTGTAAAACTTGCCATAACAATTTGAAATTTTGATAAACCAGAAAAAAAGATTATTGGTTGACTAAATTAAAATGAGCTTGTTTTGTCATTCTAAATTTGTCATCCATAAGTGTAAATGTGTTGGTTCAATATAACGCCGTTCTTCTAACAATCGGACTCTTAGTCGCACAATTATTGCATAAAAACAAACCTTATAGTGGGGGGGGGAGTTTGGCATAGTAGGCATGATTTGAATTAAGGTCGTAAAGGACTCACATACCATGTTGCCCACAAAATATTACATTTTTAACACATGTGGTCCCAGATACTTATATTTTTTGTAAAGTATTTACGATAAAAGTCTAAATTAAGGGTGTGACCTCTGTCGCATGGTAAGTTTTTATCCAAGGGGGATGATTTAAACAAACTTAGAAGAGGAAAAATATACAATGTTACACACCAACTATAAAACATTTGATCAGTGCGGTATTAGAGATTGGTTACGTGTACCAATATTTACTATACATGTCTTAATCAATGACTTGCACACTTTGGCATGGCATTTTTGTCGTCTATAAGTTTGATTTGAACATATCTAGCAAAGGACCACTTAATGATGTTACAAGCAAAATAGAATACCTTTAGGCATTTGAGTTTGAGAAGAGACGAGTGTTTTTACTATACAATATTGAATATCTGACCCTGCTGGTTTCAGACGAGTTGTTTACTATAAAAGTCTATTCATATATAGTGACTCTTGGGCGTGGCCAACATCGACCTCAAGGGCATGATTTGAACAAAATTGAAGAATACCACCATTATAATATACATTCCAAATACCAATCATCTCGATCATACGGTGAGTGAGCACCAACGGTACGTTGTCGTCATGCCGCGCTCTCGATTGTAGTGTTCCTCAAGGAAGTTGTCTTTGCCCATGGATGTTCCTCGCTTACGCCGGCACATTGTTCGATGTTATCTGCCCGTCCATAGCTTTGAATGGATTCGCAGACGATCACATCGCTAGCAAGTGTTTTCGCCCTTCTAGTTCCAATGAAAATAATGCGATCCGAGAAGTCAAAAACTCGAAAACAGTGATTTAGTACTGGATAAACAAAAAATGATTAAAATGAATACGTCTAAAACCGAGTTTATAATGTTTGGAAGCAGAAAGCAGTTAAACAAATGTGCAATACAAACCATAGATTTTGCTGATGGCACGGTAAAAAAAGTTCATTGTATGAGATACTTAGGTGCATTCTTAGATGAAACACTCAATTTTAATGAAAATGTTACACGCAAATGTAAAACCGTCTTGATAAACTTTTTTCGCATAAAACGCATTCGTTAATATCTAACCAAGCAAGGTGCTGAAATCTTAGTTCTTTCACTTGTCATTTCGCAGTTGGACTACTGCAACACTATTCTATATGGTATGATCATGAACTTACAAAGTTACAACGTATTCAAAATATGTGTGCAAAGATGGTCCTACAACGGGGGGAATTCGACAGTTCCAAAAAGGCGTTATTCGACTTGCACTGGCTACCGATTATATACAGAATTATCTTCAAAATTTCGTGTTAAATTGATAATTGCCATACTTCAAGAGAACCAGGGTACTTAAAATAACTCCTGACACCGTAAGCACCCAGTCGCACAGGCATGAGGTCCGCTGACAGACTGGATGGGTGTTATGTAGTCCCGTTCATCAAACGAAAGGCATTTTGTGACAGAAGTTTCTCTATTATTGGTCAAAAGTTGTGGAACGATTTAATATCGTATATTCGTAAATCTGACAATATTAACACATTTAAGATGAATCTTAAAACATATTATTTTAGTGATTTTTAATTATAATAAACGTATACCGAAGAAAAAAGTCCGCTACTGCCTTTAACCACTTTGCATCCGGATTCTGCATTCGCAAACAAAATAGCTCCGATCGCAAGGTATAAGTAATATTGCGCCACAAAAACACTGTGACGAAGTTCATCGGTATTTTCCGTTGCAAAAATTGACAATTAGAAGATGTCAAAGCTTTCGGAAATTGTTTGATTGTTTTTAGATAATACAAAATTCGAAGACCTTTTTGTCCGCCAGTCTAGCTCAGTCGGCAGAGCACGAGACTGATAAACTCGGGGTGGTGGGTTCAAGTACCATGTTTGGTGATACCTTTTTCCCTATTATTTAATGGATTTACTTAATTCTTGGACAGAACACCCCTTTGGACAAGATCTTTCTGTTGACTTTTTTTACCTGGTTGACGTTGACCTTTAGTATCCAATTGCTCAAAAACTAGCATTTGCCGTATCATACTTGATACTTAATGGATTTACTTTATACTTTGACACACACGGACCGTGTACTTAGGCAAGAACGATCCAGAAACCTAACTGTACTTATTAGAAATTGCTGCAATGCTTGTCTTTTTATCAAATTTATGTCAAGTTTGGAACTGGTTGACTTTTTTTACCTTGAACCTTGGTTTAAATTGCCCTAAAGTATCCAATTGCTCAAAAACTAACATTTGCCGTATCTTACTTGATACGGAATGGTTTAACTTTAAACTTTGACACACACGGAGGCCCGTGTACTTAGGCAAGAACGATCCAGAAACCTTACTGTATTAATTAAAAATTACTGCAATGCATGTCTTTATCAAATCTATTTCAAGTTTGGAACTGGGTAAGTGTATTATATCTTCGCAGTTTAGCTATCGATGGGCAAATACGACAATGACTTGTTTTAAAAAGCAGCATATACATTTAACCCCAATAGCTAAATCGAATAATGTTGACAGCCTGTCACCCTTCCTTACTTCCATCTGTTTTCTTCAAGAAAGGTGATTGGTTGGCATCACGCGGGATGCGGGAAGCGGGCGGCGGGGGGAGGCGTCCATACCAGTCTCCGCTCTCTAATTCAATAGTTTTTAACCGATCTTCACCAAACTTAGTCAGAAATTGTATCTAGACAATATCTAGGTCAAGTTCGAATATCGGTAATGCCGGGTCAAAAACAAGGTCAGGGGTTCACTAAGTGAATTTCAAGGATTTAGCATGGTGTCCGCTCTTTAATGGAAGTAATTTTCATCCGATCTTCACCAAATTTGTTCAGAAGTTGTGTCTTAATGATATCTAGGTCAAGCTCAAATATGTGTCATGCCGGTTCAAACACTAGGTCTAGAGGTAACTTAGGGCATTTCAAGCATTGTGCATGGTGTCCGCTCTCTAATTGAAGTAGTTTTAATCCGATCTTCACCAAATTTAGTCAGAAGTCGTGTCCTAATGATATCTAGGTCAAGTTCAAATATGATTTATGCCGGATCAAACACTAGGTCACGAGGTCACTTAGGGCATTTCTAGCATTGTGCATGGTGTCCGCTCTCTTATTGAAGTAGTTTTCATCCGATCTTCACCAAATTTGGTCAGAAGTTGTATCTAGACAATATCTAGGTCAAGTTCGAATATGGGTCATGCCGGATCAAAAACTATGTCACGGTGTCACTTAGTGCATTTCAAGGATTAATCATGGTGTCCGATCTCTAACTGAAGTGGTTTTCTTCCGATCTTCACTTAATATGGTAAGAAGTTGTGTCTTAATGATATCTAAGTCAAGTTCAAATAAGGGTCATGTCGGGTCAAAAACAAGGTCACGAGGTCACTAAGTGCTTATCAAGCATTAAGCATGTTGTCCAAAACCTTCAAACGGGCGTATTATGTGACAGTTTTGCACTCTTGTTACCTTTTGGTATTATTTGAACAAGAGATGAAGTTACACGCCAACTATTAAAGGCCTCTTCCGTGTGATTTTGGAGCTATGTTAATTGATTATTTTTTTTCATTTATACTAGCTCCGGTGACTTTAATATGCAATACAACAGAACGATTTGAACACCTATAACATATGGTCGCATAATGATAGTTTGTGTAGTGTTTTGTTACAATCTTTCAACGAGTTTAGAAGCTTAAGTCGTTAGAACACAACCAACAAACCTCTTATGCGCTTGGAGTGGAGATTTAACCCGGATCGCCGAGGTGATAATTGTGTGTACATGATTTGTGTTAATTGTATAAAGTTTAATCCCATCGGTCACTAAACTACCTTAACCGTGAAGCTACGTTATAAATTGTAAACAAGCTATACGCATACCTAACAATATCCCGCCGGGCATAAACTGTTTTTTGTATTTAAGATCTTATAAGCCAGTACCAATGTGTACTTCTTTTATTTAGTTTCCTCTGTAATTCGTTATAACTACAAACACAAATTTTATCCATTTGATGGTTATTTTAATACTGTTTTATCATAAAATATTTACAACAGATTATGAACATAAAAAATTGAATAAAAATTATTAACATTTCTATGTTAAATCATGTTGGAATATACTAGTACTATTTTGTAATGATAATCTTTTCAAATAAAATGTGTTTTCTTTCATAAATTACCGCTCATTGTGTCATTGTCGACCTGAAAAGGCCCTTAAGTCACCCGGGGATTACTAGAAACCGATTCATGTAACCCTGGGGTGACTTCAAGCCGACGCTAATCACCCCCGTTGAATAGAATCGGCTTCATGTCGACCCAGGGTGACATGAATCGGCTTCTAATCATCCCCGGGTGACAAGAATCGGCTTATAGTCACCTGTCAATTTTTTTTTTATCAAACGGCACCGCATCCGGGTATCTAATATTGGATATTGTGGCTTTTGAATACTTTATATACATATATGATAAAATTCGTTTTAATGATTCTAAAACACAAACCTTCAAACTGAATTTTGTCTTTCAGGAAATTCCCTCCTAGGTCTGTAATCACTCAGAGGCCATTGATTTCGGTAGTCTCCCTCCCTTTCCAACTCCCGCAATAATTTAGTTTCTTTATTTTAGGCATTAAGCTCTTATTTCGTTTCTGTAATAATTTTACACAAATACCTCGCTTTTGAACGACCAAATCATGTATTATTTTACTTGATGCTGATTTCGAGGGTGACTTGAATCGGCTTGAAGTCACCCCCGGGTGACAAGAATCGGCTTCATGTCACCCCCGGGTGACTATAATCGGCTTCATTTCACCCGGGAATGACTAGCGTCGGCTTGAAGTCATCCTAGGGTGACAAGAATCGGCTTTTTGTCAACCCCGGTTGACTTGTGGGCCATTTCAGGTCGACAATGACCTATTGAGCTTAATTATCAACATAAATAGCTTACTAATGTCCGATGTAATAGCATTTTGATGGCGATAGGACGAGTGGGGTAGCAAACCAAGCCCTATTTGCAATATCTTAAAGTCACGACACGTGACTCGTGACCAAACCATTTAATACACGTTACTAGAGATTGCTTGGTTTAATGTCCTTTTGTGTTGACAGACGAATTACTTCCTGACATCAGGGAATTATTGTTTGTAAGGCAATGATATTAGGGATTTGATCTTTGATTGTGACTAAATGAGAACCGTTGAATAATCCTAAGGGATATTAAATAATTATAACTCTCTGATTATACTCCATAAATGACGTTATATAAAATGGCGCCAAAAAATGTAAAAATTCGCCAAAAATGAAACGACTTTGAACATTTACATATTTTGTCTAAGATTGCATAAAATTTTATAAGATTGAGACAAATTATGTCAGTGTTTAAAGTCGTTTCATTTTTGGCAAATTTTTACATTTTTGGCGCCATTTTATATAACGTCATTTATGACGTCATCATGTACAACGTCATTTGACCTTTAAAAACATTTTGTTTGTTATTTAAATTTTTCAGTCAAAAGACGTAAAGATGTAGTTAACATATAATTTCCATTGTTTTGATAAAGGCATTATGCCGAAACGTCAATTGAATAGAGGATATTTGTTGGCTTCGGTGGATTTTAATTCACGAGTGATCATAGAAAATAATATTTTCATTAGTGGCACAGCCACGAGTGAGAATATAGATTTTCTATGATCACGAGTGAATTAAAATCGATAATCCACCGAATCCAACAAATTTTCTTTTTATTTTATTCTTTTGTTCACAGTTTATATACATTTTTAAAGAGTTTAACTGGAGAATTTTGACGTCATTTCAAAGTAAACAGTGAAAATTATCGATAATTTTCACTGATAATTTTCACTGTTTGAAACAGTGAAATTATCAGTTTTAACTCACTGATATTTCTCTATAAACCACCGGAAAGCATAAAATAAAGGAGTATAATCAGAGAGTTATAAATGAGAACCATTAAAATAAATATAAGAATATAGATATAGAACTTATTCCCAGCTTCAGTTTTCGGTAAGTTACTTTTCTCGCATTTTTAACCTAAAATAAATGATTATTGTATTGATATCTGATGTGAAGCTATACTTTCGGGCGATTAACTATTCTGATTTTTTGTGGACATGTTTCATATGTTATTCAATATTTTATTAATGACTTCCACCGAGAATGGGCGGAGTGGTATTCCAACTGTACTTTTATAAACAATCTGACGCAACAGGCGCACGTCCGCGATTGTTCATTTTTAATATTAATGACCTATCTACAACTAAATTTAAAAAAAAATACAGTAGCTTAACAATTAGGATCTCGTATGTTGATTATGTTTGTGTCGTCGGATTCTCAATTGAATACAAGCAAATAGTATTAAAATTAATTTAGTTATTTTCAGCATTATAAAGAAATAAATGTCCAAGATCAGGTACACGATTTAATCGAATGTAAAGTGACAAACAAACTGGTGGTTTGACGGTTCACGTATGCTTATCTACAGTTTAGGTGATTACACACGGCGGCTTTATTCGTCGGTCTAGGTTGGGACATAGTGATAGTATTTGTAGGGTAAAATAAAAACTAAGTCTAAAGAAACATACGGGTAAACACATGCAAGTATGGAATGTATTTATGCTTCACTGGTGCTAATGTATATAAATGTTAAAAATATATCATCAATAAACTTCTTAAAAATACACAGCTAGCACAATGGTATTGTAACATTCATATTTAAAGTACATTTATAGATGGTTGATAAGAATTCCCGAAAAGCTTGAAAATTTGGCACCAGTTATAAATTCGCCTCCATAGTGTACATTTCTGACCCAAACTTCATCTCCTGGCTCGATTTTCAGAATAACGGTTTGTGTTCCTTGATCAAATACGTTTGCTGACGAGTGCAAAAGAGCAACATCTTGACCATTGTGTGTAATCGCAGCATGAAGGCTTATGCTGGCTTGAGGCATATGAAGAACGGTGGCTGTGAAAATATAGATTCCTCTTGCTGGGGCAATGAACAAACCGTGTTGTGAATGAAAACCTCCGCCTTCGTTCAATACTATTGTGTCAAACAATATATTCTGGTTGACGCCGACATTGTCCTGGTTATTCGTTTTGACAGTGGTAAATGCAACGACTGGCTGTGGTGATTCTTGGCGTTTGGGCTTTGTCGAAATGTTCCAGCCTATAGATATAACCATGAGTTTGGTAATAACACGTTTTGACCAAATTAACCAGCCTTGTTTATCCATTAACAATGTTTGATTTTTAACAAAAACTTTTTTTACAAAAACTGATTGGTGAACAAAGACTTCTTTAAACGAAAACTGATTTGTTCTAATGAAAACTCATTTTTACCAAAGACTGTTTTTTGAACAATGACCGATTGGTTTCACAAAGAACAATAATTGTAGTCTCATACTATATATAGTCAGCATCTTAATTAACATTAAATACGACATAAATTCGTAACATACATACACATATGGTATTTTTTCAATATATGATGCACGTTTAGAATTCATCGCCACTATATTCAAACGGTTATAGTACTAAACAAAGTATTCTAAAGTACTGTTGCATAAAAATATAATTCAAATTGTCAATCAAGAACATTCATGGATCAACTATTATACGGTAAAAAAGACGATTCATTCGTTATCTAAATTATCATCACATATTCCACAAATATTGTTAACGCTCACGCGTTTGTTACCTTGGCTATTTAATTCCGAATGGATAATATCGACTCTCTTTGCATGATCGTTAATGATCACTTTCTGCCTTCTAAATTCGTCAGTTGTTTGTTTCTGTATATCCTCTATCAATTTGCTCTGAGACGCCACTAAAAAAATAATAACTAGTAGTGTTTCATTCTTTCTCCTATAAACCTTTGACAATAAGTTGGATCTATTTATTTTCCAAATTATATATTACATAATATTTTCACATAGGTGTACTGAAATAACATGTGCTATATACGACTCTAAATATTGACACAATGCTATTTTAGACAACGTTTATGAATCTTACTTCGTCACGCATATAAGAACCACATAGGTTTATCACCAAAACGAATGTTTTCATTTTGCCTTTATAACCTGTTCCTGAGAGTATTTTTTTAATATTCTACTGGTTTCGAACAAATCTAGCATTTCGCAACTGTAAAGCAAAATTATATAATGTATTCATAAACTTAATACATTTCACATATCGAATTACGGTAAACATGTGGCAATATCATAAATATATTTACGTACTTATCTCTATTAACTGTTCAATTTCCCTTATACAAGAGTCTTCTGTTGCAACCAACGGCATGCACACCCCAAATATATAAAAAAACAACAACGCATTTCCCGTTTTTGTCATCTTAATAATCTCAACGGAACTCAACAAATGAATGTTACTTGTGCAATCTGTATCATTTATAGTGCTAGATATATAACAATACACTGCCTTATCAACACATGATGTATCTAAATCAGACAACGCAACAGCGTGTTTCATCATTAGACAATCCAAATTTTGAACCATATCCAGCTGACGTCAATAAAAGCTATAAGTAAGGTTTGAAGACCCCCAAGCCGTCACGAATGTGCTCTATTTTGAAAAGATTATAAATACAAGGGACGTTTTTATAGATTTAAGAATTCTTTGTAAAAACTTTGATTATCATTCAATTTGTAGTGTGTATATATGATGAAGACCGTGAGGTCGAAAGCTTCGGCATAAAATGAATACAGTTTGTTTGTTTAAATAATACAAGGCTTATAGTGATTATGTAAATATATTTTTTTATTATTCAGCTCCGTGCAAATTATCGGTTTATAGTATATAAAGAAACCCATATCTAGCCACATGAAGCACAGCAATGTGCCGTACATTTATAACACTAGCATAGTTATCTCAAAAAGAAATAGAATCTAACTTATAAGTGAACAATGCAGAACACTTCGGACATGAGCGTTCTGTCTCGGCGTTATTTTCTCGAAGGTAATGGCGTCAGTAACACATTAAAATTAATTAAACATTAAAGTGAACACATTTTTATTTGTGTTTTTACAAATACAAAAAGAATATTCGGGACGATAAAATCCCTGCGTTTAATTCTAAAATATCTAGTCTAGTCATATTTCTTCCACATTTTATTTTGTAAACATAGCTATTTGAATTAGTTCCTTCTACAATCAGTACAATCACACAACAGCTTTACATAAAACTGATTTTATCATTTATGAAGATTATCAATTTAACAAAAGTGTATGCATTCATGGTATATATACATAATATTGAACCATACGTGGGTAATACGAGGAAGAGAAAAAGCACTTGTTTAATGAAGTTACTTTTATTTTGACGTCGGCGTGTATCAGTCAAGACAGATTAGCATATCTAAAATTAAAAACTATGTGCTCAAAGTAACGCTAAACTGTGTTTTATCATGAATAGAAAAATAAGTAAATGCACCTGTATATATATTTGAGTTAATATTTATGTCCAAAGGTTTGATAAAAATGTAAATTGATGAAAACATATTTTGTAACTTTGTCTCCCAATAAATGATTTAATTACGGTGGTCGTAATAAATCATTTTAATTAAAGACACCTTACAATATAATAAATCAATTCGAAAACACAACACATATATTATCTTCCTTGACACTAATTACTTAAATGTATGGATAGACTTTGTGTATTGCAATTTTAACATTAGGTAAACTTTGAATTTCAATGGTTAGACATGCAACTGTTTAGTGTATCATTAGCTGATGTTAATTATAACACTTACACATCTTCAACTTTGACTAATCGTAAATTACCCACACATATGTTTTGATAATTACACTAGTAATAACAGTTTTTTTGACAGCTTCTACATGGGAACATGTATTGCATATAATAATCTGTAAACTTTATTTAATAGAATGTGTGCTTATCGGCGTATGTCTCCCAAGCAGAAATGTGAAGAAACCCTCCTTGTGCAATGTTTAGCATTGAGCCATGAAAGTTTGCCCCTATTCATGTAGCTTCTCGTTATTTTTCCGTGTTTGATAATCATGCGTGCCAGTTGATAATCGACGGATATCTAACTCACGTGTTAGATTTGGCTTCGGCATCGCATATTTCAGGACTCATGTATGTTCATTAAGTTGCAATCACAAACGTGGATCAGATCTTTTAATTTTAATTCCCCATTTTGATATTTTTATTATATTAATTTAAAATTCCAATAAACTGCAGCATTCTGAGATTATTTGGTCATAATACCATCGCTTTTTTTCATTTGCTCTACCGCGTCCTGTTACTATTTTATAATCAGACTTTCAAGCAGCTCACTGATATTCTTTTGCAGAAACTTAATTCCGTACTTACGTTCAATTCTCGTTTTATGGTGATACAATAGTATAATAGCAGACTGCACATGATCCTAAGGGGGATCTGTATAAAAATGCACTTATTTTTGCAAAAGAGTCATTTTACGTGTAATCTGAAGTAAGAAGCATGCATACTATGGTTCAAATGCATCAGATTTTGGACTGATCTGTTTAATCAAACACAGGTTTTGCGAATTGCATCGGGCCTTAAAGATTATATCTAATATACATTAAGTTTTGTTTGCCGATCGAACATAAATGAACAAGTAATCTTTTTTTTAAACGCAACACAAAGCCAGTAACACCGAACGTTACTGTAAAATCAGCATACAAGCTTTAAATAATACAAACTTGATGTTTAAAAATAACAACCATTTTGTCAGGTGCTATGTTAAGCCAGACCGCAATGTTTACAATTTCATCCAAAGTTCGATCTAATTGCAATAACATGAACTAAGCCGTCTCGACTTCAATGTCGGTAAGCGTACCATACTTTCTAGAAGAATGTTTTATATATTTCGTAAATATACAATTTTGGTAGTCATATTTGGTACTGATATCATGTATATAGTTAGTTAGATAGTCGGTTATCATTGTATATTACTCAACCAACCATACACTAAATTATTACTATAATATATACCATAAAACGCGAATGCCAGTTTTCTTTACGTAGACACCTAATATGTCAAATGTTGTACTCATGACCATTGAAGAAAACAACCCCATTTAAGCTTGTAGCAACGTACATCTGCGCTGTAACTGACATAGCCTCGTTATGAACAGATTATGTATGTATACTGTTAAGTGGCTGCATATTCCTCTGTGTAGTTTTCTATGGGAGATTTAATACCTCTAATTTAAGGACATATTTAAGTAAACAAATAATAACCACGATCAATTTGACATTGCCTTTCATATTGTATACATCTTATCGGTGTGTAGAAGGTTTCGTCATTTGATGTTCAGGTCATCTTCTAGAATTTGACTGCCTGATAGGACGAATTTGGCCAATGAATACACAACAGAAAGACAATAAATTGGAATGTTCACTGAAATTCAAACTAATGGAAATGTGAATAACATGGTGTCGAGTCAAATGTTTATGTTATAATGAAATGCTATGCCTAGAAAAACATATAATACGACGTCTGACAACATGTACACTTATATCGAACGTTGAAAAAAAAGAAGACATCGACGATTATTGCAATAAATAGAAGGTTTCGCTAAAATTAGCTTTTGCAATACACGTGTTGAAACAAAGACGACATAAAAAATAGTGTAGCTGTATGGCATGTGTATTTCAACGCAAAGACAGGTATAGGATATTTATAAATTCCGTTAATAGGCTTTAGTTCACACGTCCGAAGGCTTGTCTCAGTGCCTGAGCATGACACAGTCGCTTAATTCAATACAAACACACATAACATTTTCAAACGGTGATTTGTTTACGTAAAGGCATTAATAATCAACGGTTAATTTCAAACTCTTTGCTGAGGAATGCAGCGAAGGGAATATAGAACAAATGCATTAACGGATATTGAGCAACCCGTTATATAATAATAAGGCTTCCATCTTAACTTCCGGACGAATGCCAACCAGAACATATGACAAGCCGCAAATATACCCGCCCGAAAACTGGCCCTAAAAATGGTCAATTCTAACAAAAATATCATTAAGAACTAGATAATAAGCATGCATTGTTAAAACAAAAAAAAATTAAACGTATCACAGTAATATTTAAGCATATGTTTGTATTTCAATTTACTAATTATATACACTTTTTGAAAAGTTAATTGCTTAATTGCGTATTTCTTTAAAGGAATATGTCAGGCTTGGCGTGGGTCCGGGATTGCATATGTCCGCCTATGACAAACACGTCAGGGATATGTTCGGCTTCCACACCAGAAAGGAAAACGAAGCAAAGGTGTTGGTTGGGCCTTTGTAAAAGTAATGTAAATATTCAATATTATCTATATGACTCTCCAAAGATCTTTAAACTAATATTGTCTATGTAAGTTAAAGACGTTTGCAAAACATTTCAAAGGTTAAAATAATAATTTATAATGTATAATATGCACATGTAGTTGATGCTGGCGTTTCTTCAACAGCACGCCGAGTAGTCAATATGTTCCCAATTTTTGTCCGTTCTTGTTTATGTTCGATCGTTAATATCCGTACATATTTTTTTAGCAAATTAAGATGAACGCATGCATACTTTATTTTAATATGTGAAAAAAGCACTTAAACAATGACATTGATCAATATACAAAAATGTCCTCATTTGGAAAAAACAACGATTATGCAGAATTGTGAGGCAATAAATACATAATTATACTGGATTTGTTCATGTGTTCCGTTTGTAGGTCTAAAAACACATAAAGTAATAGATCTCGTACGAGATGAACCGAATCCGACAAATGTTGAACGGACGCCTTAGAGCTGTTAATGTATATGAAATAAGAAGCCTTCTTCAGTTCCGATACCCAGAGGGTGAAGACGCTTAAGATGGCCAAGCAAAAGCCCATGGATGTCTTACATTCCTGTAGGCTAATAACGACTTACACATTTGATGAGGATCATCAACATTAGCGAGGCTGTTGACGTGTGTTTAGTTCTTAGCATGTTTTCCAACGTACCGCTTGCCTGCATTAAAATAGTCACACGATATATCAGCATGGTGAAATATTATGCATAAGGTGATTCAAACATAAACATGTACACGTATCATTACAGCCGAACCATATTCATGTGTGCAACATTTTGAAAAATAATCGTTGCTATATCGCCTCAAGGTAGGTGCGGACATCTGAATACATGAAAGTAACACTATTTACGCATTTGTCTCGTTTGCATCTCCATAATGCATAGGCTCGCAATAAAATGTGCTTAACTCTTCCATAACTGCTTGGAAAATATTCCTTAATTCTTTCGCAAATGTTTACTGACGATAAACCATCATGCATCTTTCTGTGACACATATATTTATTACTAAAATGGTTAAACATCCGGTTGCCAGGGCTGATCATTGGTGAATATGACACACTATTGATAGAATAAAATGTTTTGCGGAAAATCAATATTAAACCATTGCATTTATCATTTACTATGACGTTTTGGAAACATAGCCTAATCGCAACGAATACTCTCAACTAGCCGTTGAATTTTCTGCTGTCAAAACCATCGAAACAGGCCATTATCGGCGTCAAAGCGAAAAGCATATGGCTTGTATGAAAAAGTGTTGTGTATTATTAATTTCACGCAAAAAAAGACAATACTTGCATAATAATAAAATTATAATTAGAATAAAAACAAAGTGTTCATGTTTTCCAATGTTCAGCTTCAACATAATGAGAGGTGAAAATCGAAAATTCTGGGTTATTGACAATGAAGCAATTATCGAAACTTAATATATAGACATTCCTTTATATTTGTATAATAATAATGTACTGTTATTGTTTACATCCATCATTACAGATACGTAGCGTATCAACTGATAGATATTCTGACAATATTTAATGCAAACATGGCAGTTTTCAGACGCAGATTAAAATACAAAATAACTTTTGTAGACCAGAAGGCAATTTTCGACGTTGTTTTTCATATGGAGACTTGTTTATTTTGGTAATATTATGATATACGGGTACATACTTTACGTCCATAAAAATGTCACTACAGATAAAAAGCCTATCGACATTCTAATAATATTTTCTGCTTACATGTTTGTATTCTTTAAAACTTGATGGGATTATTACATAGTACTTGGCAACATCAATTTAGGTGAGAAAATTATTAATTATTTCATCCAATTTAATATGTAACATAAAACAATATAATATTGAAATACATTTTAAAGGGACCTTTTCAAGTTTTGGTAAATTGACAAAAATTTCGTTGGAGTTGCGAGGAAACAGTTAAACTGAACAAACAGAACAAACAGAACCTGACCAAACCATTTCGTTTACTGCATATCAGTACTTAAGTAAAACTCGTTCCTGGAAACATGTGAGTTAGGTTAGTGTACAATACCATGTGGGGTTTCCTTCGGGTACTCTGGCTTTCCCAAACAACACAAGAGCACACAAAAACTGAAATCTTTTAGTAAAACGAATAGCTGGAAATTGCAGCTATGATTCAAAATTTGTCACGAATGTCGTAAATCAAGAAGGTTTATTAGGTTTAAGTGCTTCAAAACACTACGGGTCATCAAATATTGCAGCCTCAGGTGCGGAAGGACCTTATAAACTTCGAAATACACGAATACACAAGGTGATTTCATCATTCTGCAATCGGATCTCGAAAATGTAACCTCGTATTTCGTATACATATGTTAAACGTCAAAATGCTAGCCAAAATGATAGGTACTGTGTGCAACATAAAAGGGGGCGTTCCAGTTCCCAAAAAATCTTTAGTAATACCATCCCCTAAGGATGAGGAACAACAAGAACAAAAAGAATCAAGCCGAGGACAGCTTCACAATAACATCTTCAAGCATCAGCAACACTCATTGAGTAGTTTTTTTATAAATAATGCTAGCCAAAATGAAACGTACAAAATAAGAACAACTTAAGTCACATGTGCAGCTGTTATGTCGCTTAATTTATTCATAGTTTTTGTTTAAATTCACATGTGTACGATGAGCTTCGCTTCAATTACTGCCACATTTTCGCAATTTTCGGGATATTAATGTTTTCCAGGTTGTGAATAAAATGGCGTATTTGCATCTCGGGTTATTTAAGTTATTTTTGAATAGTAAAACTTACCGATGAGTTGAACAAAATTACGCCCGCCCGACAAAAAAAAAATAAATGAATACATCTATAAACGTCAAGTACTGAAAGGATTATTTACATTTTTGTTTATAAACGTTCATTAGCCAAGACAACAGTATAATTAGTGTTTATGGTACGTTACAAATATACGAATGTTTTGCATTTATACATGCTCGATTTACATGCATCGATTTTGTTACAAGTCACAAAGACTCATCTAAAAATATCACGACTTTCATTAGTAGTGAGTTTCTTGTTGTTGATTTTTATCAAGAACCAGAAAAACAGAACACTATACTCATTAACTTACACATGCAACATTAAACATTGTTATTAAATGCAGCTCTGATCAAGTTATCTAAACTTTACATTCAACAAAACAATTTACAATATACGAAGAATATACGTCATCAATCAAATGCGAGGTGTTTTGATTGTAAATATTTACCAATAATATAGACCTATGTTATATTCATAATTAAACATATGAGATCGTTTATAAAAAAAATGCTGGTAAAAGGGAAAAAACATTATATGGAATAATAACATGTTTTGGGATGTTGGTTGCAAATGAAGCACACAAAATGTGAATGGGTTGTTTGATTGGTCATGTGCTGTATTTGTATGCAACTAGTCACTTGACATATATAACAGAGTATCCAATTGTATGATGATAGTTCTATGGAGTTGCGTGACTTTTGTATGTAACTGAATACGTTTAAAAACGTCCTGACGTTCTGTCTATTTTGACAATTTCATCGTGCCTAAGAAAGTTGTAATTGTGTTACTACATGTTTATATTATATTGTACCATTAATTTGCTAACAATCGAATTTGTGTTCGATTTGATTGCTTTTCATACGATTAACAATGGTAAGGGAATTACTTTTATTTTAATGTGAGTGTCTTGTGATAATTAATGGGCAAAGTGTCAGGGTCGGCGCGCCTTTTAAATGTTTTTACATCAAATCTAACCCGTTGTATACCGGGTATCGAGACATCACATCCGAAAAGCAAGAGTTATCAATATATATATATAGTCATTAGGCCAGCAAAATAATGATTCACTGAACATATTTATATAAACTGGAACAGTTATTAAAATTTCGACGTATATTTTACTATTAAAAGATTTGATTAACCCATTTATGCCTAGTTGACTCTCCCATCCTTCTCAATTGGATCAATTTATTTCAAAAATTAGGGATGTCTAGTAAATTTATTTCTATATTTAGAATATTTCTTACAGAAATTTCTTTAAGCAAACAGCGCAGACCCATCATGTGGCGTCTCATCTGGGTCTACGCTGTTTGACAAGGCCTTTTTTCTAGACGCTAGGCATAAATGGGTTAAATTAGGATCCAATCGCGACGGGGTATACCCACTGAACATGTGTATATTGCCATGTCACATATGTTCTCGATGTGCACGAACAGTTTTAAGGCTAGATTGTTTCAAGCAACATAATCTGAGAATCGGGAAAAAAGTCAAAGTATTTTCTTTAAATTAAAACAAATACATGAAAGTGTTGTGTTTACACTAGCGCAGTCATCTGCCTCACTTTTTAATTAATTCTAAAGTTTAATGAAGATAACCGAAAACATTGAATGGAGTAGGGGTACATTTGGATGGTTTCAGGTGAAGTAAATTTTAAAATGCAATTATACGTGCTTTTTCCTCAATGTAGTTGTATCTGTATTTATTTTTAAGCGTAACAATGCAATTAAACAAAATACCCAGAGCGATGCGAGTGACGTCATCACGAGAGCCGCGCTATTTATATAAACAAAGTGATCGAAATCAGGAGACGATCGATAAAGGGAATCGTAGGGAATATTGTTTGTTGTTTACAGAACAGAAAGGAAACAATAGTTTCAGAATTTATTCAAATATCATTCATAACATTTCATTTAGGCTTCATTTTAATATAACAATAACAACATTTAAAAACAAATATCTAATATAAAAAAGCTGTCATTTGGGACTGTCCGTTTTTGTCTTCTTCAAATTTGATAAAAATGTAGCATATTGATTCGTATAAGATACGGCATGATTTGCACCAAAAGATGAGCTTGATGCAATTTTTGTTGCTGAAAACAAATAACACAAGTCGCACATGCGTCACTCTTAATATGTCAAAAAAATGTACACTATGACTGATTAATTTCGGATGCAAAAACTAATAATGGTTTTATATTTTAATAACAAAATAATAAGTAAATAAGTTCAAAATACCACATTTAAATGACATTGCAAATTGTGAAGTATTTTTATTTTTAAGTCTGCATTTGTGAACATATTACAAAGTCCTAAAATCCAAATGTTTCCACGATTTGTAGAAACTTGCCGTAACAGGTATTGTTTTAATCAGTAATTGGTCGTATTGAGCTTGTTGTCATTATATATTGCTCATCCAATATTGCGTATGTGTGGTTTCAAATATTATGCCGTTTACCTAACAATCGAACTCTTACTTCCACAATTAATGCATACAAAAACTAAAGAGGGGCTAAGTTTGACCCCATGGGCATGATTTGAAATAAAACATAGTAAAGGAGTAAAATGATATGCTGCCCACCATGTCAAATATTTAACCCTTGTGGTCCCAACGAAAACGATTGTTCGTAAAGTATTTACTATATAAGTCTAAATCAATCATTGGACTCCTGCGGAATGGTTAGGTCTAATCTGGAAAGACTAAGACGAGGAAAACTACACAATGTTACACACCAAATACCAAACGCTTTTTCCGTGTAGTTTGAAAGATTTGTTATGTTTATCAATAATAAATCATTTGACCAATTGGTCAATGCAAGTGTTTCGTCTATATGTATTAATTGAAAAAGAACCTAGCTGAGGATGATTATATGATAAAACACGCAAAATAACAAACCTAGATGTTTTAGAGGAGACGATTTCTTTGTCTATATAAGTTTTCACTTTATAAATAAAAAACAAGTTAATCCTAAGGCGGGCAAATTATATATATATATATATGTATCACAACAATGACAACTGAGTTCCATGCACAAGTCCGAACACTTCTGGCACTGTCATTTATAGAATGGCTGAAGATTTTTTTCACTTTTCATAAAGGAGGATATGCCCTTACGGACGCATTGGACCTCATTCGAATCGTTCAGGTGGACAAAGCAAGCCCGCTACAGATACGGTTTGGAGTAGTGTGGTAAAACGGCTGACAAACAGTTCCCTTATTATAAGTCATATTTTATTTATAAGTGACTGATAAAATTACATCGCTTACCTCTTTCTAGCCCAACGTTGAGTTCAAAGATGCTTTAAAACATATTTACTGCGAGGGATTTGTTATCATATTGATATAGGTTTTCATTTAGACACTCTTAAATATTTCAGATTAGTGAACAAAACAACAAGACTCAAACTGTTGTGATTATCGCACTTTTTTAATTTTGTTCTCCGTAGATTTGTATTATGTGTTATTCCGTGCATTTATTGTATCATGTAAACCAGGGCACCTGACGTTCCAGAAAAACAAGTTAGAAACTCGAGCAGTTGTCCGAAATCGTCAATTTCGTTACTGGAAAGGAGTGGGCGGTCGTCCATGCAGACGGCATAATCGATCGTATTCACAGCACTGTTGATAAGGTGTATTCCAGTTTTTAAATGACCGTATGTATTTACAAAACAGAATGCTTTATTTTAGAAGACAGTGTTGCGATAACTTTACAGCGATATTGTAAGCAGTTGTTTTTTGTAACGGCTACTGGATTCTCTCGACGGCATATGGCTGTTTTGTAAAGTGCGTTCGTGCAAGATTTGAACCCTTTTTCGCAGAATAGAGCTAGACCAGTTCTTGGATTGAAACCATTTATGCAGTTTGTAAATCGAGGCACGAAATTGTGTTACGACAGATTCACTTGTTTTGAAATAAACTGATACTTAAGTTGTTACGTTGAAAATTCATTTCAAATTGATAAGCATTATTTTCAATTATGAATGTTTATGATAACATATTATCAATAATGATATCGGTTTATTAAACTCATTTCAACCCTTTATTATACCATATTTAACATCATGCACAAAAGGACCAGCTTCTTTTTTAGGTATTTACTGGCTTCCACTTGCGCGCCATTGTAGTTTTTGTCACAAAATCATTGCAAAAGTGATAATTGGCCATGGTTATAATATAAAAGTTGTTGCCTTCGTTGGTAAGTCTGAAAACACATACGGTGTTGGATCTAGTAAACGCCATCTATTGTTAACCGCCGCCTTGTGCCGGAAAAAATATTCGGAATTAGAAGCGTTCTTCGGTACCGGAAGGGCATTGCGCTTAAGCTGACCAGGCTACTGTTTAATGATTTCTTACATTACTGCAGGCTACCTTAAGTTAACAACAATTTAAAGAAAATCATAATCATTATAACAAGTGTGTTGACTTTTGTTTGTGCACGTATGTTTTACAGAACCGATTAATTGCAACGATATAGTCACATGATAGATCTACATGACGGAATTTGTATGAGATAATCTAAACATCAACATGTACACGTGTGTTTACATCCAATTGATATTTATTTGTGTGACATTTTAGAATGATTATTGATAAATGTGATTAATTCTCTTATAATAGGTTCATATACATATGTAAATACATCAAAGAACCACATTTTTTCCAGGATCCTAAGCTTCAATAGTTGACTTCAAGTATGAGCTTAAAAACGTGTTATGTATCGGTCCAACACGACGCCAGCTGTGGGATTACATGGATATCTGGGACCAGTACCGCTTCAACTTATGTGCTCGATTCGTAACCGTCATAGCATTTCAACTTACCTTTTTGGGGTAGATTGTCGTTCACTACTTTAATGCTATTCTGACAAGTTCTTAATACATGTCCATGGTCAAATAAGGGTTGGATGACGGGAGTTGCTCAAACAATAGTCATAAAAATCTCGATAACGTAGGAAATGTATCGTTTCGTAATTTTATGAACAAGTACCCGGTTGGTTTGACGACCGTTAGCACTGTATAACCATAAATAAATAAAGATGAATAACGTGGTGAACATTTAATTGCCGTTACGTTTACTTAATTATAGGCATATAATCGAGAATAGTATGCACACGTATTTCATTACAATTGATTTAAATAACATATAACACTTACGTCAAGTGTTTTTATAGTCGATTTTGTTTATAATAAGTTATATGGCCTTTTGTAATGGTTTCCACCGAAAACTTTATTTTTGCCTAAACGAACGTCATAAACTCTTTTTACTGCTCGCCAGATTCCACTTAAACATTAACAGCTGAATTACAATAATATATAAATATACGTTAGACAGAAAATTTCGGCATCGAAAAGTTTTGTCAATATCATATTAAACACTTCATTAATTGCTTGGCAAATTGTTCGCGAATGTTAATAGATGATGACTCATGCTGTTTTCAAATACAAGAACGAATTTTAGCTGTAACCAAATTCGACAGTTGCATGGCACTATATTAATTTTCCTTTATGGATAGGTATACGTCCATCTTGTAAATTCAACTAATATAATGTGGATTTCTCTCTCTAACTTTCAGACGCGATTAACCTCCATCTGAAGGTGCCTGTCAAAGAATGATTGCATTTCCCTACCAATTTTAAAATAATTATTCATTTCGTCTTTTTTAAGTTCTGGGCATATTTTTTTTAAAGAATGTCCACCTAACCAGTGTAGTGGAGTTTTCTGTGACCTAGAGGTTGTCATGGGAACATCGGTGTCTGTGATACATATTATTGCTACTATAATGGTCCCATAAGGCTTAATTGGTTGATTATTGGTCAATATCAGACTTTATTCATGGGATTAGATGTTTGGTGCATTTTTGTCTTTTTTTTACGATTGCATATTCACGTTTAATTGCGACAACGCCTAGTCGCCAAGAATCATTGCAATTAATCGTTATTTTTACAACAGCAAAACAATAAAAACACATACGTCAACCAGAATAAATTTATATAACAAAGAACGTATACAAAAAAAGACACGAAATTGTCGACATTATTTGAAATATGGACAACTCTTTATGTTGGTATTATTATGATATAATGTTACATGTTTACATCCAAATAACCACCATTACAGATACATAGCGTATCGTAACTGCTATAAAGCTCATAATATGTTGTGCTGACAAGGTTGTTCTCGGCAGTGGATTTTAATAATGATAACTGGTATAGAAACGAAGGCAATTTTTTTACATTTTTTCAAATAGACACTACTTTATGTTGGTATCATTATGATATTCTGTTACATATTTTACGGCCCAATAACTGTCATTATAGACAAAAAAGCATAGCAACTGATAGTTTTTTTATAGGATATCCTATGCTGACATTGTGATACTCATTGTACAATTAAGTTATTATTGTTTGTTGCATGGCAACAGCAATCTAGGTGCACAATGAACTACGAAAGTTAATATTTACACAGTGACATGAACAGGATGTTATAGTTCCTCTCACCGATTTTATTCATTTTATTTTCATAATAGTTTTTAAATAGTAATTAAAATAGCCTTGGCTAGGGAAAACATCAATTCCAACTACATTGTTTATTTAATGTTAATACACAATTGCACTTTTCAAAACATGTAAATGAATTAAACAAATAAAATTAATCAACATGAGAATGGACATCAAACATAAGACTAGTAAATGACATATTCTTTTTCTTGCATCTATATAAAAGTGACAACATTTGGTTAACACAGTTTGTTGGGAAGAATATTTCCTTAAATGACCTGTTTCCAAAATCACACCCCTTACAAATTCCTGTTCTATTGACAAAGTTTTAAGTTAGTATGTAACTTTGTCTGTCTATTTCAATACACATAGGAATTAAATCGAACATCAATTGTCATTTTAAAAAACCACATGTTTTTAACATAACTGAAAAACCATGATACTCATTTCAACTCATGTAGTTTTATACATATTGCTGTTTTAATTTATCACAGAATTGAATTTTATTCTTGCTGCTTTGTTGTCAGATCTATATATATCATTTACACTTGTTTCTGAACAGAGCAAGTCGATGACAGTAGACAACGTGTAAGTAGGCCTTGCTTTTGTTGGTTTTTCAATTAAATAAGCCACAAATTATCTGTATTTCAGAGGGGGGGGGGGGATAATTTTCTCTTAAATCGCAAAAATTATAAAATTATAATTATTTTGTTATTTAAATGTTTATACCGTAATGACAAAAACAAAATAGATTAAACATAAAAATAACCTCCTTTAAACCCATTATCAGTATTAACATGTGGATCTCTCGGTCTTCTTCGGCAAATAAAAATTATCGGAGCAATTTATTTTCATTTGTTTCAATTGTTAACTGTTTAAAGCTTATTGAGGCACTCTCGAGTCCGTTTCCTAGGTTGAACCATGAAATTGGTGTCTCAAGATATTCAACGTTTGGTACTTCCCCTGGGACAAAACATTAAGTACGCCAACAACATCATAAATCATGTGTACCGAAGGCAAAATGGTGCATAACATATGATATGTAGTGATCTATAGATAAACATAGTAGTTTAACTTCAAAATAAAAGCATTCAAGCAGTGCATGCAATCGGGTAAGACTGAATCTATAACATTATATGTAATTCATTACTAGGCTTCTTATATTTACCTGTGGCAAAAAACATGTCACAAATAAAATAACAAACACCGTATATCAAAGAAACACAATTTTAACTAACAAAGTGTTTTAGTGAAATTCAACAAGTTTGCTTAAAGCAAGATGATTATCCTTAAATTCCATCAATGAATGTGTTTTAACCGTAGATATAATCTATGTTGTAAATTACACATTATTTTATTTGACACTCCTTACAAAAAGTAATAAAATAGCATGACTATAATAGTATATAACTGTCCGAAATTATTGTTACTGTGTTGTAGTTTGTTTGTTAATGCAATGAACAACAAGTTCGCAGTTGTGACCAGTTTTGTAAAAAATGATGGTATACTCGCTGAAGTTCGTCTTTCGGTCTACGAGGTTTATGTCGGATAGTTTCAAGATAGGCCGAGAAATTATGATTCATTCCACATCTTAGTCTACCAAAAATTGGAATAGTATATATCGTCTTCAGGTTCATCTAAATTTTTATTTAAATGACACTAATACAAACGTTGAGTAATGATAATACTTAAAGGCCTATATACAATTTTAAATGTTCTTTATTGTGCAATTGAGCATAAGTAATTGTACACATGTATATAATAGCATCGACAAATGCATAGTGCCATAATAATTAAATGTAAATTAAAACTTTCGTACAACGATGCGTGAACGTAGTTCAACGTGATACTTGTGGTTGAAAAATAGCAGCCCAAAATTTGATAAGCACTTATAGGCTTTTAAAAGATAACTCGTTAATGAAGAAAATCGCATAAATGTCATTAGTTTCAAGATCAAAGAAACTAAATGATATTAATGGCAAACGTCAAGTGCATGTTTGTTAACCAAACCTTTAAAACAATATTTTGTGGAGCTGTTTTTTAACGGTGGCATAGAGGTGACATTCACTCCTCTTTTTTTATTTACTGCACCGCTCTTTTTCTAATTGCATTCCTCTTTTATTTAGTTTTGCACTCCTCTTTTTCTATCTCGTGGCCACGACATCGCTAACCCGTGGCCACGAGTTACTAAGTCGTGGCCACGAGATAGAAAAACAGAGGAGTGCAATTTAAAAAAAGAGGAGTGAATGTCACCTCTATGTCACCGTAGTTATCAGGTCATCCCGCTAAAAAATTTTCCGCGAGATAATTCGATATATAGGGAGAATATTAATACGAAATAAAATCTTGTAACTTTCTTGCTGATGTGGCTGGAAATTGAGCGACATTTAAAAAAAATATATACAAGTTACACATTGTATCAAACGGCGAAACATACCTTCATCGGCATGGACGTCGCCGTCTTATTTGTAACTTGATTGCCCCCTCTGAGACTTTTTGACCAGGCGACAGTAATGTCCCGCAATAAGTACAATGAGTTGTTGCAACGCAAAAGTAACCGACTGAAATACAGTTTAAGTTTCAGTTCACGCGTTAAACATATGAACGGACAACCAAAAATTCAATTGTTTTTAAACACGTCGAGCGCACAATGTTCTCAGATTTCACTTATTTCTAGTTAAATGTATATGCGTCAAAAATAACGTAATGACAATATAATATAATGAGAAATGGAACGTGACTGCACTTGTTCGCGAGTAAAGTGTTGCTTTGTTTGTGTATAGGTATCAATGTTATATGTTTTCGGAGGTAATTCAATTTATTATGTAACAATTTTTAGAATTCTTACCTTAAATGAGTTCAGAATTTAACCGGTTGAAGAGAACCCGAGTTAGAGACTAAAAATCCAGTCACGTTGTTTTAAAACGTGTAAAACACGTGCACAGAGAAACCCGATACAAATGGAGCACACAATACGAAAGCATTATTGACGTATTCAACGTTACCGATTATCACATATAATATGTTTGCACTGTACATATGCAAAACATCCCAAACACTCATAAAGTCTATTGAACGTGACTGTTTGGTCACGTGTTGTTTTTATTTCAAGAAAACATTTTATTTTTCTTTGGTATATAAGTTCAAGTTTCAATTCATGTTTAGGTTATATAACCCGTTATATCTCTTATTTCGAAAAAAATGTTATCTCTTGGTACAAACAGCACTTACAAATTTTATCCATCAATAACTGAGGCATTAAAACATAACGTTGATCAATACGTTACATGTATTTGATATCGGTACGATTGTATATGTGTCACATTTGTTCTTGCGCTTAGATTACTCATATGTGTAGCAAATTAACTTCAAACAGCAGCTCTGTTGCTGTCCATCAATGCCCTAACGTGACTTCCAGTATACCTCTGTAGCTTCTGCTATTAACAACTTCAGGTGTTTTAATGCCTCTATGTATCAATGCGAATAACAAATTTATTGTAACCACATGTCTGTCTGTTATTCGAATACCAATATCTTTGTTATAAAAAACATCTAAATCAATACATTAAAATAAACAATAAAACGTGTTATTTATATGTATTATATTATACGTTTATAGTATGATTAAAACTACCTTTATGTAAAACAAGTAATGTTTTCCAAATATTGAGTCATTTAGGAGGACATTTTTTTGCATAAACCAACATCTTGAGTTTTCGCAATATGTTTGATGCGGCATTGAACTGAATGCTATTTAGATCAATCCAAAAATTCCAGATCTATTTGATTGTCATATACTTGAAGACAAATTAACGGTATTGCATGTTACTAATAGTTGTTGAGTATTCCCCAACAAACAAACAATCAAATATCATATTAAACAATTTGCACAATTTTAAACATATAAACATCACTTTAAAATGACATAATATTACAAATTATTATAAAGTACATGTTTATCCATAAACAGTAGGAATACGATTAAATTTGTCAATACATGTTGTTACATATCTCAATTCATTTTTAAACAATATAAAGCTATATGGCATATATGCATCATAATATAAGCAGAAACTCTTACCTTGAACATTATATATAAGTAAAGTCAAATAAAACTTTCTTAATGCCTTTGAGGGTGAATTTGGACGGGAATTAAAATTTATGGTTCATGATATGTCTATAGTTAAGTAAACAAAAAGAACAAAAAAACACCATATATGAACCGTATCTGATTACCACAACCCAGTGGTTTAAAAATACAGAACATGTTTTATTTATGCACCCACTTTACAATGTACGATCAGACATCGTTCGGTTCTTCCTACACTGTATTTGCCGGCTACTAACCTTGATAATCAAGACAAAAATGAATAACCAGAAGTGAAAAGAACCAACAGAGACTATTGCACCCATAAATTCGTACGATCTCATTTACATCGTTATAGAGTTCGATGTATGCTTAAACAACGTGTCCTTAAAAACAGAGATATACCATTTTAGTTTTTTATGAAAAAAACGAATTCCTTTGAAAACAAACGTGGTCTGTTTTAAATTCATTTATAGGATAAGTAAAGTTTTCAACTGTATAAGTTTCTAAATTGTAATAAGTATTATTCGATGTTGTCTATTTAAATAACAGGTTTGTTTTTATATACCTTACCCTGCAAGGTCACAGGGACAGGTCAGCACATAATATAGTGATGAATACTCGGCGATTACTCAGGTCCTGCATAGCCATTTATGCTGGGTTCCCACTGCCGATCAGATCAACTCGATCAAGCCCGACCAAGCGGTCGGGTACTGGTCTGGTTCGGTCGGCATGAGTGGTCGGGGGCGGTCGGGTAGGTCGGCATTGGTCGAGCTTCCTACCCAAAATTTTTTGACATGTCAAAAAATATCGAGTAGCGATTGAGTAGGAAATGGATCGAGAAGCGCTCGGGAAGTGGTCGTGTATTAGTCGAGTAGAAGATCGAGTTGATCGTGAAGCAATCGTGAGGCGATCGGATTGACATCTTTTACACGATCTGTACCCGATCCGCTCGGCCTCTACCCGAGTTATTTTAGATCGCAACACGATCAACTCGACCTCTATTCGATGTGATGTACAGATTTACTAGACTGCTACCCGACGGCTACTCGACCGTACACGATCACTTCCCGATTGCTATTCGACCATACACGAGCTCTTTACCCGATCCGCTCGACCTCTACCCGAGTTATTTTAGATCGCTTTGTACGACCATCATGATCTGGTCGTGTGAAGATCTGGTGGACACTTGGTCGAGCTGAGATCGTATAGGGCTCGCGTAAAGGTCGAGATGATCGAGCGGAAATCGGAAAGATGGTTGAGTGGACGTCGTGAATGAGTCGTGTGGGGTCGTGTGTTATCGACAAGAGGTCGAGAAGAAGTCGTGTATACCCTTTTTAGTCGAGTTTGGTCGGGTTTGGAAAATTCGGTGAACGGGATGATCGAGTTGATCGGATCGACAGTGGGAACCCACCTTTAAGGACGTACGCAAATTTGTTTTGACTTTAACACCGGTTGAGCATTAAGTGTATGCTTTTTCGGATATTCGATTAAAAACGGGATGCATATTCAATAAAGAATGATACCAAGACATAAAGTATTATGAAGTTTAGAAAATTGATAAACAATGTGTAGCCCCTTAATAACACAGTAAGAATCGACCATCATTCCTGCGAACACAAAAACCTTTTTTTTATCGCGTGTTTGTAACAACAAGCAAGAATCTCATTGCGGAAAGCAGTCAATACTTCCTTATAACTGAAAATGTTTGTGTCGCAAGTACGACTTGTTTAAAACGGAAAGCTTTCCTTCAAATTAGCAATTTGTCATTGAATCATCACATATTTAAAACTTGCTATCAAAGTATATGTGTTATATATAAAATATAATCAAAATCGTTATGTGAAGTTACGTTTTATGTCATGCTTAAAAATAAATCGAAAAACTTTAATTTTTCAAACAACGGCTTAAGATATCAATTTTTATGTAATGTTGTTTGAGGTAATTTACTACATAGAATATCTGAGGAATTAAAATTATTCATCCTCGACGCTCTGATACTTCTGAACCATGTGCGGATGTTGGTGCATCTTGCGCACGTGAATATAATACTTGCATATTATTATTTTTTCGCTTAATTTATTTCTCTTTGACCAATATGATTCGACATTATTGACAAACATCGTGTTTATTTTTGGTAAGCAATTGATTAAAAAAAAAAACATTGATGTACACTATCGCATTTACAGGCTGGTCAATCGTTAAGCAAAGTATTTGAACGCACGCCGTTACCGCACCTGCAACCCATTTATAATACATACATGACGTCATATTACACGAATGCATTGCAGTCTAAATCTTTCTACCTAAATATAGTGGACTCATTTTTTTTGTGACACGCTGAACTACTTAAGACAAGACATGGGATCACGTGTAGCATAAGGGAATTTGATGACGCCCGTATTCTGGAATGAGAAACAACAGCCTTTAAAATACATGTACACGTATATAATGGATTCTCAATAAGATATAATCGTCTAATATGATGTGTTTGAACTAAGCATTTATTGTTTGACTGCGAGTTGGGGTTTTTTAATTGTAATTGTGAACAAAAGAGCGTGGTGACTCAGTAAATATCCGCCTCTCACGGCGGAGGGATATATAATTGGCCTTGTCCGTCCGTACGTCAGTTCGTCCGCCCTTTTGTCACAAACAAAATGTTGCTGGGGATATTAATTCAACAAATTTGCTTGTTTACCTGTTTTCTTATTTTTTGTTGATAACCCACGAGCAATTTAGGTAAATTGGAATGAAACATGTATGCGGGAAGGTATTACAAGTTGAAAGTAAGAAATTATATATTATATATTTTTAATTTTTCGATTAACTTTGTTGATATCCATTTGATGTTTTATGGTATTAAATAAAATTGTAACCATAATTATAAATGGACACAGAGAATTACATTATTTTCAACAGTTTTTTCACGTATGTGCTCAGTTTTGTTCTTTAAATCATATTTGCGAGGTAAACTCACACGTTGAAATAATTAAAAGCTCAATAAAACAAATAAGAACACCCGTCACCCTCGATTTTTATTTTTATTTTAATATCAGCAAAAGATATATCTATCAAACATTATGCTTTATGTAATAAAAAATAATACAAACTACCGCGTACGGTCTTCAAATGTATTCTGTACTTTAAAATATATGAGTCATTGTAGATTTTAAAACAAAATGCTGATTTCAGTATTAATACATTACAGTGACGTATCAACAACTAATAGATAATTATAATTTAAGAGCTCATTATAGATAACGAAGTTCATGGGTAGTGAATTATTGCTTTACATAAACGCCATAATTGCCTTCTGAAGTATCTCTATTCACATGCAAACTTGTTTGTAGTATGTAAACGTTTTCCTAAATATGCAACACTTGTGTGGATTAGATTTTATCGAACACGAACTGTGAAGATAAAATTGTTGTTCATATATATTTTCCTAGCATTTCAAATAATAGGGTACTGCGTTTATACATTAATTAATACAAATGATAGGCCGTGAATTGGTGAAGTCATATCAAGAATCACAATTTATACCGTTGATATGCCCCTTTTAGTGTATTGTATGCGTATTGTTTTTAATTGAATACTTTACTAACATAATGTAATGATCTCGATACACATCTTTTGTAATTTGTATTTTTATTATATTCTACATTTGCATACAACAATAAATTGGTAAAATCATGTCAAGAATTTAAAAAAAAAATGGTATGCCCCTTTAAATGTATTCAATTATCTTGTTGTTTGTTTGGTTCAATATAAACTTATATTTGTATGACCTTGCTACACATAATTTGCGTTTTCTCTTAAATTAATATCTACTTTTACATTGGCATACATAAAAACATTGGTCAAGGCATGTCAAGAATTACAACTTATACTGTCGATATGACCCTTTAAATGTTTTGTATACATCTTTTTTAAGTTGGATGCTGTATTAACCTACTTTTACTGATTTTGTTACAAATATCGTGTTTTCATTAACATTTAAATCTTCTTTTTCATTGGCATACAGCAATACATGCACTAGTATGTGTTTCGACGTGCAACATGTACATGGTTTTCACTGTGTTTTTAAATTGTATTTTAATACATGCAGTTAAACTGCATTTGTAAACAAACGACCCCGGTGACCGATTGTTTTCTTTTTATATTAAGTGATAACTCATTAAACATTTATTTTAATTTGGAAAATATCTAGGTGCAGGAAGGCATGTAAAAATAAAAAATGACTGATGTATTTTGTTGTTGTTTTTTTCATATGTGAAATTCTGTTGTTTTTGTTTATGTTGACAAATTGAGAAAAACATGTATCAATCGATTCATGTTAAAAAAATATATAATTTGCTGTCAAATTAAATCAGTATTACAACACTTTTTTCATTAATTTATTCAAGTTTTTATGTAATTACCTTATTGGTGAATTGTTCTTGTGCTGAAATATGCTTGTTGTTCAAGTGCGAATAAAAAATGAACAACACCGGTGACCCATGATTTTAATTTTATTTTTTTATTCACAACAGATGGTTCTACTTCAATACAAAAAAATATCAAATTCTTGGTGGAGAAAAAATGCATTAAAACTGCAGCATACGTAATTAATATTTTTTTATATAAATACAACGTTTCGTGATTATATTGAAATATCCTATCTTTATGACAATGAGTAGCTTGTCGTCCGATTGTCATGTATGTACTCTGAACGATTTATTTCATAGGCACCGCCTTTGGTTTCCGTTAGTTATACCTTTAAAGTCAGTTATAAATGTATATGAATAATACTGAAAAGGTCCATTTTTATAACATATTTATTTAGAAAAAAATGTTTTCAGTGGGAATATCCAGAAGTCACATCTACGCAATTACAATGTGTGCCTTCGTCAATTGCAGACCCATGACAATGGTTCCTACATGTTCGTCTGAAATCATATGTGTTTCGCAAACCATAGTATCGTTAGAAATTTTATGTATATCTTATTTACTGATGGGTGATTCAGGAAAGAGAGGGTCTTGTTGTGCATGTCAGCGAAACTGATAGAATTAGATACTAAGTAGGAACGAATGAACAGAGCGTAAAATATATTGAAACGCATGGCTGAGCTGAACATATAATGAAACAAGAGATCCCTCAACTGTGCGGCTTTGATTTATTTAATTTTTTTATCATTTGGCAGGTAGAGACAATTTGTACAAGGGAAGTAATATTTTTTTAATGGATTTAATAAAAAATATTACTTCCCTTGTAAAAATGATCTGTTCCTGCCAAATGATACATAGAAATTATCTCCCTTTAAAGCTTGTTATCTCCCTTGGTTTTGTTTTTTTTTACCTTTGACCTTGAAGGATAAAATTGACCCTTACTTTTCACCACTCAAAATGTGCAGCTCCATAAGATACACATGCATGCCAAATATTAAGTTGCTATCTTCAATATTGCAAAAGTTATTGCCAATGTTAACGTTTTCGGCGGACGGACAGAGGCCATTTATTTGACCTTTGACCTTAAATGATGACCTTGGCCTTGACCTTTCAACACTCAAAATGTGCAGCTCCATGAGATACACATGCATGCAAAATATCAAGTTGCCTTTTTCAAGACTGCAAAAGTAATGGCCAATGTTTAAGTTTTCGGACGGACGGACAGACGCCATATATTTGACCTTAGACCTTGACGGATGACCTTGACCTTTCACCAATCAAAATGTTCAGCTCCATGAGATACACATGCATGCCAAATATCAAGTTGCTATCTTCAATATTGCAAAAGTTATGGCCAATAAAGTTTTCCGACGGACGGACGGACTTACTGACTGACGGACAGTTCAACTTCTATATGCCACCCTACCGGGGGCATAAAAAGCAAATTCCGGATTACACAATTACGTAGGATAGAATGTTCATGGTTATCAATTATAGACGAACAAATGTTTGGGCTGTCACATCGAAGGAAAGAATCTATGTGCGAGTAGGTCGAAATCAGCGAAGGTACAATTGTCCGAACAGATAACCGTATACGACATGGCGGTCCTCATTACCGAGTTCAAAATATAAGCGTATTATACTTGTTTGTAAAGCAATATGAAAATAATAAATAGGGTCGCAATAAGCCCGAAAAATGGTTCATTTATCGTTTCATAACATATTTGTAAATACTATTAACCCTCCACGCGTCGTGCTCATTTTAAAGGGACCTTTTCACAGATTTTGACATGTTTTGAAGTTTGTCATTAAATGCTTTATATTGAGCAAAAGTCTTCCGCTCTATCCACTAGACCAATCGCTCTTATACCATGTCCAATGTATTTTTTACCTCATATATGCAATACTCGTAGTATCAAAAAATACAACGACAGCAACAGAATTCTCCAAAATATTCAATCGTTTCGCGTTGCAACGCTTTATAATTTTCTGGTTTTTAAATCGTCAAAAGATGCACATAAGGGATATTTTAGAGCATGGTAAATGTTCAGTATTACTGTTTCATCACAAATATCATAACTTCAAGAAAAATTTGCGAATCTGAAACATTTTTTTCAATTTTGTCAATTTACCAAAGCGTGAAAAGGCCCCTTTAACGGGAAATTTCTGAAAAATGTGATTTTTGTGAAATATAAGGTCGCGGAGTGTAAGACCTCTCTCGTGACAGACGAATGTTTTCATGTTCATACAAATTCTATTAACGCAATCCATTTTTATAATATAACAGTTAACACAACTACACATAGTTATTAAAACAGTGAAAAGGGATGATATTTCGATAATGGCATAGCAAAAACACCCACTAATAAAAAAGCGTTCTTTCTAGTACAAATATATTATGCCATTTTTAAATATTCCTTACAAAGTGAATCTTTGTATGAAACTCCTAGTTTCTTCGGTAAGCTGATCTCAAAAGCCACTATAACCCCCGAAAAGAAATCTTCGTGCATTATACAACATACGTTGACAATTTTCATGAACAGCTAGTTACCTCGGTATAATAACTTCTAATGCTACAAGGATCGTCGAAATGAACAAAATGTAGTTCATCAAACAACACACGTGTTAACTTCAACGTGATATGGAGAAGAACACTTTAAAATAATTTGTGGGATGGGTTTATAAAAGACCAATGGCAGGGTCATACTTTGTTCAACTAACATAACAGTTTGTTGTATGTGTGAGTCAGTTTATCACACATTAGTAAAGTGCGAACAATATGCTGTACAGCCGCAAAGTTACAATTTTGATCAAACAAAATCATCTTCATCTTCTCCGCGGCAAAGTTAGTGTTGAGATAGTGAAAAACAACAGTGGCATTAGAAGTAAGATTCGGCAAAACAAGTTTAAAACAGTTCGTGGTTCAAGTGGAGCGAATCAAGGACTAGGTGCACTAACGGTCGAAAATGTTGCAATGACAGTCTATTGAAATATATCCTGTTTTCATTACAGCATACTGTGGCTATTCTCCATTGTTGTTTATTTATTTTGTTAAAACCACTGATAAGAAAAATGCTTAGTTTTAACAATATCAATTATATCAATACAAATCTGAAAAGCCCGATAAATATAGAACCACGTTGGCCATGAAAACAATGTAAATTGCAAAACAAACAAATACGTTTTAATTAAGCGTTTGACATTAAATATACATCCGTGAAAACTGTTAAAGATTAGCCTCCAGAGCGCGTTGATAGTGCGGGGAATAACATAAATATTTTTAACAAAAACTCCGCGATATGGCATTTTCCAATATTCTAGGGAAATTACGAAAGAGTCGACTAACGTTTCAAATTGTGTATCAATTATTGTCTAATGCCAAACATTCATTAATACATTTTTAAACTAGTAAATCTGATTACGGTTTCCAAAACTACAAATAAAAATTTAAATGCACTATGTTTAAGTTCAAAACTATGATTGTACTGCTTTCAGATAACGTGATGTAAATGGGTATCCGGACAAACGGCACCCGGACAATCGGCACCCAGTGTTGTTTTGCTTACGCGGACAGTCGGCACCCTGTAAATTTGTCGACCCGGACAATCGGCACCCAATTTAATTGTTACATCTCATTGAGAATGCGTTTACCGGCCAATATAAATATAACGAAGTTTATATATTGTTGTTTCAAAATGGTTTATATTGCTATTAAACACACAGTTTTTGTTTGGAATTTTATATAAAATTGCAATATTTAAAGAATGAAAAAAATATCAATAATCCTTCTGTGGCGAATCTTTACTTATGATTGTTTTTTATATTTGAGTATTTATTTATTTATTGTTATGTCCGAAACAATATAAATTTGATAATCACGATTTCATATTAAACAATCCAAGTATATTTCGAAAACATCACAAACAACCAAAGCAAAAACCTATAAATAATAGCATATCTTGTAAAATATGTTTGCCATTTTTACTGCTGTACGATATACTTGCTCATATATATATTTACATATGTTATATATTTAATAAAAAAAATCGTAAACATATTATTGTTTAGACCATAGAAATGTGAATGTGCAGAAATCTTGATAACGTCGCGGTGTTTGATTGAAACTGCGTGGTGTTCCGCAGCTAAACTCGCGGCGGATCACAGTATTCCATGTATTCGCGAATAACAATTCTGTGTCATTTCACGGGTAAAATATGTTGTTTTGTTATTTTTCCTTTGAAGCGTTAATGGGTTCAAGTACTTATTATATAAGGATCATACTTTGCGAACATAATCCCCTAAAAATGGTACCAGGTTTTTGGGGTATAATTGGGGGTATCTTATCGAGATACCTCCACCATTTGATTCGTGGATTGGTAGCCGCACTCGCCTGTACCACCCACTGGGCCTGCAAGATCATTTTCAATGTACACAATCATTTTACCTGCGTACATTCACTATATGCGGTTCATGTTGAACATACATATGAAGCGTATGATGCATATAGCAAAGAGGATTTTCAAGCTAATTTATAAGCTGCTGATTGGACTCCAGTTAATCTTGGTGATAACTCATCAGATTCATGGGGAAAGTTTAAGAAGATTTTTATGTCAATTGTAGACAATATTTCACCTGTTAAGAAATTGAGGATTAAGCAAAGGACAGAACCTTGGATTTGTTCAGATATTTTAAATTCTATAAATGAGAGAGACAAAGCTTTTTATAAATATAAGAACAACAAAAGTGATGAAAATTTTATTTATTTAAAAATTTACGTAATCAGACTCAAGACCTAATTAGTACAGCCAAGACAAATTTCTTTGCAGAGGCTCTTGAAGAAAATAAAAATGATTCCAAGTCACTTTGGAGAATTCTAAAAAAAATCTTGGCTTACCATGAAAGAAAGCTTAGTCTTCCTATAGTGCAAATATTTGTCTAAATATTGATGGGAACATTTGTTTTGACAAAGAATCTAAAGCTAAATCTTTTAACACATTTTACACAACTGTTGCCTCAGTACTTGTTGAGAAACTACCAGCTAGGGTTAATAAATTTGGCAAATCTTTTGTAACTACTTTTTATGCAAGATTACGTGTTACTTTAAATAACTATTCATTTTCACTTGTTACTGAAAGTCAGATACTTAAATACATATCTCAGTTCAGTGCAAATAAAGCTACCGGTCTTGATGGTATTCCCTCTCAATTTATTAGAGATGGGGCTCCAACTATTTCTTATCCGCTTACACATGTTGTCAATTTGTCTCTTATACAGGGTGTGGTTCCAGAGGAGTTAAAGTCTGCAAGGGTCATTCCTATTTTTAAGAAAGATGATTAAACAACTGTTGGCAATTATCGCCCAGTTTCTATTTTAAGCATTGTGTCCAAGGTCTTTGAGAGGGTTGTTTATGACCAAGTAGAGTCCTATTTCAAAGCCAGTAAGTTGTTTTATAAATTTCAGTCGGGTTTTCGACATGGCTATTCAACGGATACATGCCTTATCCATCTGACGGACTACATAAGGTTGGAAATGGATAAAGGTCACCTTATTGATATGGTACTTTTAGAACTTCAAAAGGCATTTGATACAGTGGGCTACTCAACTCTTATTATGAACCTTAGTGCAGCTGGCCTTGGTGATGATGTCTTGAGATGGTTTAGGTCACATCTTTCTGATAGACAGCAGCTTGTTGATACCTCAGGCACCAATTCATAAACTGCTGGTATTTCTTGCGGGGTTCCACAAAGGTCAATCCTAGGTCTTTTCTGTTTTTGATATATGTTAATGACGTGGCAGCTGTGGTATTATATGCAGATGATTCAGGAATATTAGTTTCAGGTAAATGTAAGTCTGTCATTGAACATGCCCTTCACGAAGATTTGAGTCTTGTTAGTCAATGGCTAGTTGATAATAAATTATCACTACATTTAGGTAAGACTGAGTCAATCTTATTTGGGTCTAAACATAGACTGAGGTCAAATTCATCCCTTGATATTACTTGCAATAGCACTGTGATTAATCCAACTAATTCGGTCAAATATCTTGGATCTATCATAGATCAATCCCTGTCTTTTTATACTATGGCTCGGTCTGTTTTGCAGAAGGCTAATGGCCGGTTGAAATACTTGTATCGTAAAAAGGACTTCCTTACCCAACATACTAAGAAACTCCTTATTATGTCCTTGATTAAATGTCACTTTGATTATTGCTGTTCAATATAGTACCCCGGTCTAACTCAGTTGCTAAAAAACAAGCTACAGGTTACTCAAAATAAGCTTATAAGGTTTGTTCTTAATCTTGACGCCAGGTCACATATTGGTCCACAACACTTCCGCTCTCTTAATTGGTTACCTGTCAGCAAACGTGTTGACCAGATTATCCTTTGTAATGTTTTCAAGGTCAAAAATGGTTAAGCTCCTGACTATATGGAAGAGTCGTTTGTCTCACAGGATTCTGTTCATTCATATAAGACAAGGTCATGTAGTAGGGATGCTTTTGCAATTCCAAAGGTCAAAGGTTTTGGTTCCAAGTCCTTCTGCTCTCTTGGTTGCTCCTTGTGGAACAGCCTACCAGCTGACATAATATATCCAGTATTGGAAGGTTACTTTCATTCAAATAACAGTTAAGAAGTACCTGATGGACAGTTTATAATTTTATAATTTTTATATCATTATTATCTATGTATCATTATTGTTACGGTATAGGAATATTTTAATCAGTTCATCTAAATCTAGCCATTTGATGATTTTTTATAATTGCTAAAGTTGTGATATTGTTTTTATCAGCTTTCCTTTAGTTGATATTAAATGATTTTTATTAGGTTTTAAGGACATTGCGTAATGTGTAAGTTTGTGTCTTAATTCCAAGTATTTTCTAGCTTTTTTGAAATCCATAAATATATTTTTATATTCCCTTATAGTCGCTTCCCTACTGTGAATACAATATGCCAAATATAGATTTGCACTGTGATAATAAAATAAGGCCATTTATCTGTGATATCATTCCATTTAACAATGTGAAATAATATAAACTTTATTATAAGGTTAATGTTTTCAAAGCTACTTTTTGTTAGTAAAAAGCTCTCTATGTTATGCCACCAGCATAACGAACCACAATGGAAATAAGAGTCGCTCTTTTTTGTGTTATCCTTGTTGTTGGTGTGCATGTTATGGTTTATTTATTCTCATGTGTTTGACGATTCTGTATTATACATGCTGTTTAAGATGTCCATGTACAAATGTATATGTTTTCCACACCGAAATAAATAAATCAGAACGTGTAAAAACTAGTTTTGTCTTACTATTTGTACAATCACACGATCAACGAAAATCTACGTTTAAAAGTATTTGTGTTGTTAATAAATTTGTTTGACTATAGGTCATAGTGCAAGAAGAAATACAATCTACGGAAATAGAGACATGAATGTATTTTGGTCTAGAAACAAATCATCGGGGCACAGAAATACAATTGAAAAACAATTTAACAGAGTGCCCCGTATTGGACAATATTACGTTTCAACACCGTACAAACCACTGCCACATAGTATTATAAAAAAAAATAAACTCTCGCTGCTGATACAACCTAAAGTTGCTTTGGAGAAATGTTTAAACATTGATTATATTTGACAACGAAAGTTAGATATTTATTAAAAAATATTGGGACATGTTAAGACTTTTGTTCAGCGAAACGAATTCTAATAAATTTAATGTTGTACATTCTTACTTATCTAAGGAAATGTTTGCTGATTTAAAAACACAACGACATTCTAATGTGTTGTGTGTATGTTTTGACAGCAAATTTATTTATTAGTACACGTTTGGTACTAAATAATAAATAAGTACCTTTAAATTACTTGCTTTTGTTCAAATATAACTACAGAATAGTTCAAAGCGCGTGACACGATTTCGGCATAAACATGTAGAATTTACTGTCTGAAGATCGTTATAAGTACATCTTTCGGTATGTGTGTTTTTTGTAAAGCTACTGTAAAATTATTGCGAAAAATGCAATAATATTGTTTTCATCACTTATATTACTGAAAATTTAATGCAACAGGTCTTAAGGATCAGCGTTCTAAAAAAAATAATAATTCATGCTTGTTGAAAAAAACAATTTAGGTAATATATATCTGTTTAATCACATTGTTTATTTATATGTACCGGGTTATTGCTATCGACGTTTAAATTGGTGTTCACTTGATTTTTAAGGCAAGTTTGTATTATATTGAATACTAAGATATAACGAAAACATTCTAATAAATCTTAATTTATTACAGAAAGACTATAATTGATTTTTAAGTCGATGATTAATAGCTTTAAAGTGCATTTTACATTATGACGTCATCGGATTTCAAGTCGAGTGGGAGATAATGTCGTCACCAAATACTTTTTCTGACTCCTGAATGTCTTCGACGTGTACTATATTATGTGACTTAAGATAAAAGTAGATACACAGCCAAGCTCTGTAATTTACCATTTTACAAATCTACATGTATATAGGGCCACTTCTTGAATTTCACGTGATGATCTTAATGATGTTACGTCTCCAAAGCTTTTTAAGAAAGACAAGATGTAGTCGATACTCGTTTCGGTTTAATTCCATCGTGCCTCAGAAAGTTAGGGTTCTGGGACTCTTGTCTGTATAAACATAAGTTTAAACATATTTTAATCAAACAAGATACATTCTTCAACATAGAATGCAATTCAACATTTATCATATGTACATTTTGGAACGAAAATCAATGTCATATAAAGTTCTTCTCCCTTTACACGTTTTCAGACGAACATTATTGGAGTTGTAAATGGCTACACAATAATAAAATAAAATGTTATTTAAGAAACCCCCAGCATAGAGTTCCATTCGTCAAGTACAAGTGAAAGGTTGACAAGTGAAATGTGTTGGAGACATAAAATTGACATTATCATAATAATTTGCTCAAACACCTAGAACATGCAGAAAATATATTGAACACAGTCGACTACCGTTACCTTTGTCACCGATCGGCTGGGGATTGCATCCACTGTGAATATCTAATTACCAACTTTTACGAGCGCTGGCATTTCAGTATTAGAACCGATCTCCGCAAGCAGCATAATGGAGTTGAGAAACCCTCGATCAACGACAAATACATTGGTTTAATCTGGTTGGGGGGGGGGGGGGGGGTCTTCTGGTTTGTAATGAAGGCTCAGATGTATACTTGATAAATCGATGTAATTATAAGTAAGATGCAAAAGTGCTCACTAGTTGTCTAGTTGTGACTATAAATAATGGTTTAACAAGAGGGAAGCATTTGTTTACACTTTGTGGACGCTTTCATAACTGAAAACTGAAACTTGTGTGTATGCATATATATTTTTCGATAATAACTTGACCATTATTTTCGAAGCGATTGGACAAAGGCCTTGGATAAGTGTCAACGACATGTTTACCGCTGATACGTTGAACACCTAGATATTTAACAGCGAAATTTAAAATCCACAGCGTTTCACGTAATTTTCCTTCTTATATTTGATTTGGAAAAATTATTTTTAAAATGGTTAGGGTCAAACAATGCGCTATTCCAGATTTGATTTTAAACAGAAAATAACAGAAAATAACCGGTTGCCTTTAACAGAAACGTATTCAGTTTAACTCAAGAAATTGTTCCTTGTTAAGACCAATGTTGTTGTGAAGATCAATGTTTTGGGAATGCTCGGGATATTATTTTTAAAAGTCTTCGTTCATTATTAAGAGTTTATAAACGTATCTTGGTAGAGTTGGAAAAGTGTGTAGTCTATGTGGCTTGGACAGCATGTGATAGGTGCAGTTATAATTATATAGAGTTATAAAATGCATTTAATCTAAGCTGCTGTGTCATATAAATCAGTTGCAAACTTTTTACAAATAAAGTATTATTGTTCACGACTCTTTGAGTATTCTGGAATGACGACTCGTATACACGGTTAACTGTCCACATTGAATGAACTTTTTTCCACAATTTGGGAGACGGACCTGGTTTAACACTGGACATTTACCACGTCTGCAGCCGGTCGTGCACATTTCACCGGATTTAGTGTGACTCACTGCTTTCAAGTAAACACGGGGCAATGCTCTTTTTTTTAATATATGTTTTATGCGCTAACACATAGCAATGTCATTTTTTCACCAGCACGTGGCTATGTGTTGTATCACGATGACTTAAGCTAAACGGATTGCACGTCTTTTTGTTTGACTGTAATATTTCTGTGGTAATTAGTTCCATTATGTATCAAATTGTACAAAAAAATATTCAGAATTTCAATAATAAGTTGTGTTTAAACTGTTCAATTGCAAAACATTTATTGAATATAAGTATACAATAATATCACACTCAGACTCTGCCGTACCTGTTATGTCTACATTTGTTTAATTGCCCGGTTTTTCCGCGGTATTTCTTGAAGTTTGCTGATATTCAGAGCATTTAGGCTATTGTGAAGAACACGACTATTCTTTATTACTGTCGTTTTCTTTTCTGAACAATGGGCACTCCATATGTTAAATTTCCTTTGTGGACGAGATTTAACTGTCTAGTAGCCTAGTAGTCAGAAAAGGTCGTTCCTGGTTGTCCCAATCATCTTTCAAACAAGGTAATTTAAAAAGCTTTTCTTATAAGATATTTTTGTCAAATGTTTGCTCACGGGTCGTCTTTGACGATTTTTTAGTTTACATCTGCATACATGTCGCTTTGACTGATACAACCTGCAGTTAAACATATTTTAAATATTAGCAATATATCCTCGTGTAGTTCTTTTGATCATCGATCAGCATGTATCATAATAGAAATTTAAATAATTTATTTCATAACACTGACATTAACATATATTTCAAATGCGTGTATTGCATTATCGATTGATAAAGATATTGTTAACGTTATTGAACATATGTCAATAAACGAGACAAAGTCCGAGTTTACGGCATTTGTGTTATTTCGCTCACTTATGTGTACAATGTTGTGAATTCAGTGTTCAATGTGTGACAAGTCTCATTTATTAAGTGATTAGCAACAGCCGACTTCGACACATGTTTTGTATTAATTAATAGTAACAATATCATTTCAAGAATTACAAAGCGTTATGCATATTTATGCCCCCTTCGAAGAAGAGGGTGTATATTGTTTTGCACATGTCGGTCGGTCAGTCCGTTGGCCGATCCGTCCACCAAATTGTTTCCGGATGATAACTCAAGAACGCTTGGGCCTGGGATCAGGAAAGTTCATAGAGACATTTGTCATGACCGGCAGATAACCCCTATTGATTTTCAGGTCACTAGGTCAACGTTCAAGAACACAGTGACTCGAAGCAGCAAAATGGTTTCCGAATGATAAATCAAGAACGCTTAAGCCTGGAATCATGAAAGTCCATAGGGACATTGGTAATGGCTGACAGATGACCCCTATTGATTTTCATGTCACTAGGTCAAAGTTCAAGGTCACAGTGACTTGAAGCAGTAAAATGGCTTCTGGATGATAACTCAAGAACGCTTAAGTCTGAGATCAGGAAAATTCATAGGGACATTGGTCATGACCGGCAGATGACCCCTATTGACTTTCAGGACACTAGGTCAAAGTTCAAGGTCACAGTGACTCGAAACAGTAAAATGGTTTCCGGATGATAACTCAAGAACGCTTAAGCCTGAGATCAGAAAGGTTCATAGGGACATTGGTCATGACTGACAGATAAACCCTATTGATTTTCAGTACTCTAGGTTAAAGGTAAAGGTTACAGTGACTTGAAACAGTAAAATGCTTTCTGGAAATTGCAAATCATATTCTAACGCATTCACACAATGGCTGCCACTACAACTGACTGCCCATTTGGGGTGCATGCGTGTTTTACAAACAGCTTTCGTCTGCTTGTTTTCAAATCGCACGGCGCAACTAAAAACAGCGGCAGTTACAACTTGCTAAATTCGTTGCAATATAGGGGCTAAAAATATGCGTCTGAAATAAAATTAAGGGGCATAATCAGTAAATAGATCGAAAACTATATTTTAATATAGTTTAAATACATTTTGAGACATTTATTAAAAGCGCATTAAGTCAACAACAAGGTATAGACAAAGATTGATTAACACTCATATAAGCGTATACTAATTCGTTTCCTAAGAAAATAAAGTTCTACAAATTATATATCACTAACTCTTATATCGTTAATGGATTAGCACACATCTTAATTAAAAACATACTTCAGAACAAAACTGAATATTTATTAACTTATGCGTTGCAAGCTTATCGTTTTACAAACATACAACCGAGTAACGGAATGAGATATGTTAGATTTTAATAAGCATAAATTGATACTATGAATACATGGATCCAGATGCAGCACCATTAGAGTGAGAGCTTTAACTGTAAATCATACACATTCAGAACAATTATCTTGACACAAATGAATATACTATTTGCTTAAGCATTGACAAGTGATTGGTGGTAATGGTTTAAAATAGTGAAAACTGCTATTTGGATCTACCGTTTCAGTAAATAGTATAAGCAAATGTTTATATCTTACTATACAAAAAATCAAAAATACGTCAAAAAATAAAGAACGTCTTTTCAAGTTACATCTTTTTGTCCTTATATACACGGACATTCACCTTTTCTTTTTACAAAAACGGACACGCAGTCAACATAAAAGTAGTATTGGTATTATATATTATATATACACATTTCTTAACAAGTTATGGAAAGTTAGAATGTAGAAATGTCATTATTTTACACTTATTCATAGTTAAGCATTTTTGAAGGAGTATCCAATATTTTCACGGCAAATATAAAAACGAGACTTAAGTTGATATATAAAGATTTGTTCCCTCAGTGAATATTAAATATGTTTTGTAGAGACCATACCCATACAAACGACCAAAGTTTTTTTAGAGAACATACACATAAATACGACCAATAGTTTGTAGAGAACGTACTTATAAATGCGACCAATATTTTGTAAACAATATACCCATACATACGACCAATATTTTGTAGAGAACATACCCAAACATACAACCAATATTTTGTAAAGAACATATCATGTGAACAACTGGAGTAAGTTTATAAGCGACCGAATGTATAGTGGTTTAACTGTATACATAAATATGTCTCCTAATTGAACGGCTTTATGAAAGTATGTTGCCGCCAACTTGTTTATGGTTGTTTTATCTTCGCTAAGTTTTACAAAAAATATCGAAGCATACTATTGTGGGTATAAAAATCGTATGCAATATATTTTTAGAATATGGGTATGTATGAGGCAGTTAAGAAAAAAATCAATCGTTTTCAATACAAGTAAGATCGCAGAGGGCACATTTTTCTCTTCTGTCTTGGTACATTATACTGCCGACTTATTTCGATATTCAATTTGCGGGACGATAAATCAATTCCACCATTATATCTCTGTATTTTGGATTATCCAACTGGCCTGAATATATTGATTTTACATTATTAAATTTTATTTATATGTATACGTCATGAGAACTTGAATATTCCACTCTTAACCGCCGATTGCGAGTCAGGATACAAAATTACATCACAACTTAGTTGAATTTTACATTTTGTCTATACTCAAATCCACAGGTACTTGAAAAAAAAATGGTCCTTATATAGGCCTATATAATAAGAGTAAAGGTATCTAACGATGATTTCACATGTGTATTGAATAACACAATGCAACAGCATAAACAATCAAACAATGCACACATATGTCATTGTGGTTGCCAGCAGGAATCGTCCATCTATGATAAAACACCTTTTATTTGATTAAGTATGTCCAAAACAGCCAAACGTTTCACAAATAGCACCCCAAAATGAAAGTGTGTAATTTCGGACGTCTAGCTGTCAGTAATGAATGAAGGCTATTTCCGGACGATTGTTCACACTTAAACAAGAACTTTGCTATAAACTCTACGTTCGTTTGTCATTTACTCAGTTTGTCATCGAACTACGTCGTTCTTTGGTAACGGCACAACAAAAATACTCAGAAAAAGTAGAAAATACTCAGAAAAAGTAGAAAATACACCAAATATTATATTTTATGTTCAAACTGAATCCATTTTATTGATGGAACGCGGTAAATTTTTATTTTGTTATCGATTGGTTGAATAAGTCGAAAATTATAGAACAAGTTTACCAATTTTATGTTCAACCAATGGAAACGTCTTCTGTCCGTAACACCGATTTCTGCCTCAAAATTATGGTCGTGAAAGTGAAAGTACACTAAATGTGTTGTTTCTTCTGAATTTCCGACTTTTAACCGTTCAACTGGGACTTAAGAACGCCGTAGTTTGAAGGCAAACTTAGTAAATGAAAAACATTTGTGGACTTTATAGCAATGTTCTTGTTTTATTGTGAAAAATCGACCGAAAATCGCCTTCATTCATTACTGACAGTTGGACGTCCGGAATCAAATAAAAGGTGTTTTATCATAGATGGACCCTTCCTGCTGGCAACCACAACGACATATGTGTGCATTGTTTGATCGTTTATGCTGTTGCATTGTGTTATTCAATACACCTGTGAAATGATCGTTGGATACCTTTACTCTTATTATATATATAAGGACCAACATTTTTTTTTCAAGTACCTGTGCTCAAATCAAAGTAAACACGCTCTATCTACATCGTTAAAGTTGTTCAGATAAGTGAGTATTGACACCGAATTTGTATTGTTCAGTGATTGAAACAAACATCCCGGACAAAACTGGAGTTATTTTAGCGTTAGATGTTTGAAAACACGCCTAGCACGTCTATAAACAAATTGTATTGATTGCGATGTTTTGACAAAAAGAATTTACATGTGCAAATGCAGCTCTTTGTCGATTTCGCTAGGTGTACGTTGTATTTCCATCATGTCACAATACATATTTATAGCGCATATAACATCTCACATATGATAAATGGACCCTAAATTTATAAATTGTTAAACCCTTACTAAAACGATATAGTAATAAACTTAATATATTTCTGAAATAGGACAAAAAGTGTCGAAGTGTGAGATCGCAAATGTCAACAAATATTGAAGAGTCATTACTTTGAACAGGCAACTTTGAACTTAAATCAATCATAAAAAAGAATTAAATATTTCATGTAAAAATTTAAAAACACCTACTTGGAATTTAATTTAAATGGTTTAAAAGACCGTTCTTAATAAAATTTAGTTGAAATTAATAATATTTAATGTCAATTCTCAAAAATAAGAAGTTCTTCGAAGAAGTGCATTCAAAGCAAAGCAATAAAGCAAGAGAACCTAATGATTTAAATAAAATTATAACAAAGTTATTTCAGAAGCTTTGTGCATTCGTTGTGCGGTCAGCAAGCACAAACACAGAATGAATGTCATTTTGTTGTTCAAATGCTTTGAAGTAAATCGATCGGGAGATACAACCATGTGCTATCTTTGAAATACCAACTCCTGATTGGGCAACGCTATTTTTGATTGACGTATCTGCTGGCCGGATACTGCTAAGTTACAAACCAATAACCTATAACAATATTTAACATGGACATTGATAGATAGATTTTTTTCAGTATAAAAAATACATATGGCATGGTACACAACATAATTAAAAAAATCATGAAAAACAAATGCTAATATCACAGATCAGCTAAAAGTCTAAAGTTTAAAGGCAATTTGATAGCAATCATTTGGTAAAGTATACATAATTATTGCTTCTTTTTATATCATTTGTTAACAATGTATAATTGATGTATCAAATATTAATTACTATCATAGTGTACTAGGGCATGTACTCACATACCCAGGATAGCACAAAACAGGGAATGGGAATTCCCTTATTTCCATTTCGGTCCTGGGGAAAGATGAAATGTCATAGCAAGGCACAACAACTTTGTTCTTAAAGATGGTAAACTTTGCAAATTAACATTTGAATAAAAATACACATCATGTGATTAGTAATAAACATCAAAGGGAGATTACAGGCTTTATCATTAAAACTATAAGCTATTTAAAATATGCTTTTTTACTGCAACCTTAAATGTCTGTAAGTTGGGGGAATCTTTTGTGTCAATTGGTAAGCTGTTCCATAAAGAACACCCCTTGTATGAGAAGGACTTTTTGACAAACCGTTTACTTTCGGGATACTGAAACATGACCCTTTGCTAAATCTGGTATTATGGTTGTGAACAGTACTGGCAAGAATAAAATTCTCATTCAAGTAAGTAGGGGCAGAACCTGAGTGTATTTTAAAAACATGGTTACGAATAATTTGTTCTACTCTTTTTTCAACAGGTAACCAGCCCAACTGAAAAAAGTTTTCTTTAGTGATGTGACTTCTATGATCTAGTCTGAAAATAAACCTAATTATCTTGTTCTTTGTAACCTGGAGTCTGTTCTTCAGATTCTAAAAAATGCCATAATACCACATTGAACAGACATAATCAAAATGACATTGAATCAAGGACATAATTAACATTATTTTAGTATCAAATGATAAAAACCTTTGCTTTCTTTATAGGAACTTAAGTCTTGCATTTGTTCTTCTTAATAACCGATGTAACCATACTTTCAAAACTTAAATATTAATATAAAGTGTAGCACCCAAATATTTGACTGAGTCAGTGTGCTGTATGACTGTACCATTGCACGAAAAATTAAGGTTAGACTCCTTCTTTAACTTAGGTTTCGAGCCAAATAAAATTGATTCTGTTTTACCGAGGTGTGATGAAAATTTATTGTCAACTAACCAGTTACTAACTTTTTCCAGATCATGTGCTAAGTAACGCTCAATATCAAGTTAAGGCTTGCCAGACACCAGTATAGCAGAATCATCGCCATATAATAAAAACGTATTGTTAACAACTCCTACCAAGTCATTTACATATATTAAAAAAGCAGAGGCCCAAGAATTGAGCCTTGGGGCACACCACAAATGACATTTCCCAATGATGATTGTATACCAGAAACATCACTACATTGCTTACGACTAGATAAGTATGAGTCGAACCATCTAATAACATCAGAGGAAAACCCTATCATTTTCCGTTTATCAAAAAGTATAATATGGTCAACAGTATCAAAGGCTTTTTGCAAATCGAGTAGAACCATGTCAACATAATAATCTTTATCTAAATTAAACCTTAAATAGTCAAATAGTTGTATCCAATCGTTTTCAATACAATTTAAATGGCAGAGGGCACATTTTTCTCTCCTGTCCTGGTACATAATACTGCCGACTAATTTCTATATTTTATTTTCGGGACGATAAATCAAATTCGGCAAATATATCTCTGTATTTTGGATAACGGGTTATCCAACTGGCATGAGTATGCTGATTTTACAAATTGAAATTGTATTTCTATATTCACGTCAAGAGACCTTGAATAGCCCACTCCTCACCGCCAAATGCGAGTCAGGATACAAACATGTTTTACCTTTTATTGTTCTTTTTGTTTTAGCCCTTTTTTTACAATAATGTTTTATTATAACCAAATAATTTACGTATAAAGCGTATATGTAAGGCACAGTTGTACGAGAATTGTTCACATTTATGTTATTTAATTCATCGCTTAAAATTATATTAAAATACAATTTTCTTGTTAAACAAAATGCATCTTTCAAAATTATTTAATAATTCTAATCGATCATTCGATATTAGGTGGAAATGTACCTAACTCGCTATTTAATACAAGATAATTCGTAGAGTGTTTAACATCATAATCCCATTTACAAAACTTTTTATTTACTTTTTCTAAAATATCTCCTTAATCATAATCCTAATTTTATGAACAGCAATTTAAACTGATTGTACATAGTATAAAATAAGTTAAACATTATAGTGAGAAGTACTTTGTTCCTTTATATTAGAATACTCATTTGCAAATGTATCGGCCGTAATTGGATTGGAATTAGAATTCTATATGGAGCGCGCGAAAATCATCCTGCACTGATACAACGCCGCTTCATTCGCAAAGAAAAAGTGTTGTGTGTTGGGTTTTTAGTTGTTCGCTTGCGTATAAAACATTGAACATGAGTTTACCAATAACTACATGTATAATATACACAACGACAAAAATACTTGATAATCGCTAAAACCGATTACAAAAAAAAACAACTAAATATAATAAGAAATATCTTTTTAAAACATATTCGGCGAACATGCTGATTTTGAAATAAAGTTTGAAATTTATGTTTCTAAATAATTAAATTGAAAAATAAAATTTTAACAATTGTGTGGGTTTTTTTCACTTGTTAGTCGTATATTCACAGCATGAAATGTGTGTTATTATAGTCAAACCACACATTAGTGTATTATACTACGGGAGTTCACATCATATGTGTCCTCACATGGCTTATTTTGAGTTTATTTCTCCACCATCGAAATATATCGTGTGTTAATATGTAACACGCAGTTATCTTTCGAAACATTTAAATCACGCTTTCATAACCGCGTCATGCAAAAGTGGGTCTAATGGCGTTTCGGCCAGCGTAGCTCAAGTCCAGCCTGTGCATTTGCGTAGTCTGGTCAGAGGCGATGCTGTCCGCTATAAAATCACTCAAGGTTTTATGGTCCCATTATGTTTCTCCTGACCAGACTGAGACATGCGCAGGCTGGGTGAGTTACTATGATGGGCGCATATGGCATAAGACCAATATTCGCATGACGCGGGTCTTTTTAAATTTCATTGCGAGTTGTAACTAGTAAATTTGGCACATGCATTTCGATATAAAACTGAATTCAAAAAAGCAAATACAGCAAACTGGAAAATAATAGTAGCCTATTCTGGACTTCAGGAACGATGTCCAGACGTGCTGACGGCAAACATTTGTGGTTATATAATTGAACGATTTTCGTCTTAACGTGACACTACACTTTAAGTGTGTGTTTTTTTACTCATCTTGAAAGCAAAACTGTGTTTATCGATAGTCAATAATGTCTTCCCCTGACGATTTATTGACCGATTACAGACCCTGAAATTCTGCGAGATGGATTTTAACGCGTAATTGAAACTGGGCCACAATTTGTGTATATGTGTCGTTTTTACATGCAGAGAGTAGTCCGGAATTCCGTAAATTGAACAATGTTACATCTTTTACGCTGTGCACAGACACAGTGATGCAGCCAAATTCAGGAGATTTCTTGTGAATCAGCCTATAAAATATTCGAATGTATTAATTCGTTCCTGCTTTCGTTATGTAGAGATCATTTAAGGTGAAAAGCTGGGTAAACAGCTATGCCGAAAAAGCGCATGAGTGTTCTATGACCTGTTAAGGTCAGGGACTGGTTGACACCGTGTGAACTACTAGGGTAACAAGTAATACATAAACAACAAAGTACGGGTCAACACACCTGTCTTTATGACTACCTCATTATTTAGTAAAAAGTGCTGCTCGCAGATTTATTTGTTTATTATTTTCATTAATTATCTTATCGTTCATTTTCAATTGTATTTGGTGTTAAAAAAAGTTTTGAAAATGGAATTTCCATTATGAAATTATATTCTTAGTGTGATAGGTGTTTGATATTCACACAATATTCATTTAATATGATTGTGATTGCAAATTTTATTTTATATTAACTGGTTATCATTACACCATTTTCATCATATTTTTAATGCTTCCAGAACGTCTAAAAATGAGACATGTTCTTGTTATTTTTTAAGTTATCTCTAGAACATAAATATGATGATAAAAAATGGACACGCATCTCGACCTGTGCGTTAAGACACACTCTTTACACATTTGAATTGGTTGTATTCATTCCAAACTTGCGATTCAAAAAAATATAAGATAATTTTGAAAAATGAGTTGCGTCTAAGATTATGCAACAGCGAACAACTTCAGTGACTTCAGCGCTTTGATTTAAACTATGTATCGCATAGAAAATTTGTATCTTTTACTTTTTGTTAAAAGTTATGTACGCCATTTAAACTAAATTACATCACACATTACTTGAAGTTGACATTTTGTCTTAATTATAATCAAAGTAAACACGTTGTATCCACATCGTTAAGGTTGTTCAGAAAAGTCAGCATTGAAGCCGATTTTGTATTGTTTAGTGATTGAACATAAAATCCGGACCAAACTGGAGCGTTTTAAGCGTTAGATGTGTGAAAATGTGCCTAGCATGCTATAAACCCATTGAATAGATTCCGATGTTTTGACAAAAGGAATGTGCATGTGTGAATGCAACTCTTTGTCGATAAGCGCTAGGTGTACGGTATATTTTCACCATGTCACAATACATGTTTATAGCGAATATAATATCCCGAATATGCATTATTTACTTTAAATTACTTTCAAGCTAAACCCTTTGTAACCACATAATCATTAACTCAAGATATTTTCTGTAATAGAACAAATAGTGTCCAAGTGTGAGATTGCAGCTGTCAACAAATATTGCGGAGTCATTACTTTGGCAACTTCGATCTTCAATAAAAAATAAAAGAGAATTACATATTTCACGAATAAAAGTTTGTAAAAAAACTACTTGGCATTTCTTTTAATGGTTTAAAAGACATTTCTTAATAATATTTAGTTGCAATAAACACAATGCAATGCTTTTTTTTTTTAATAAATTTTTTAAATAAGTACATTCAAAGCAAAAAAGGGCATCGGGGATCAACACAATAAAGCAAGAGAACTTAACGAATTAAATTATGTCCTAACAATGTTATTCCAGAAGCTTTGTGCATTCATAGTGCGGTCAACAAGCACAAACACAGAATGAATGCCATATTTGTTGTTCAAATGCTTTGAAATAAATCGATCGGGAGATACAACCACGTGCTATTTTTTAAAATACCAACCCCTGATTGGTCAACACTATTTTGATTGACGTATCTGCTGGCCGATTACTGCTAAGTTACAAACCAATAACCTATAACAATATTTAACATGGACATGGTTTATAAAGGAAATTGCAGATATATATGAATCGCATTTAGGTATAGTCAGTCAATACAATTGTTTGCAACGGAAACGGATGTTAATTACTATAATTATATTATTATTATAAGTTTCAAACACACATTAAACATGGAAGGGATGAATGAGACCGAAGCAAATAACGTACGTACACCATTTATATGGTATCAGTTATGGAAATATAAAACGTTTTATGTTTTTATGTTATATGTAATGCACTGCAATAACGCATACATTTGCGGAATTTTTAGGACAACCTCTTACTGACTTGTTTTACAAATTTTAAGATCCGTGAGTAAATGCACAAAGTATTACCGAAAAAAACGGTTATTAACGTGCATTTATTTTTGTTGTTTTCCTGTGTAAAGAAGTGTTGACTTTTATTTTTGTGTGACTTTAACCAGAAATCGTTGATTTTTTAAAACAAATAATATTTTATAATTTAACACTGCATATTCGTTGAAATATGCGATTATGGCGATAAGTGTAATGTGTATCCATTCATGTTCGGTGACATTCCTATGGCTGTCTTGTCTATGCAAATTTATTGTAAGAAAACGGATTCACATATCGTAAAATGTTGCATAAGGTTAATTATCATTTGTTCTGTTGGAAACATGATATGCAAATACAAAACAAAACATAGATAAAATGGATTTTCTTACTTTAGCACTCGCACAATTTTTAGGACAAAGTATTTCGAATGTCGCGATTGTTGTCGTCAATATATTTTATTATTAAATGTAATATTTTTACTTTTGGCTTCTTTTTTGATAATATTTGTTCACGTTCATTGCCGACGCTAAAATTTGACGCTTCCAATAGTTGTCAATTGAATTTCATTTTAAAGTAACTTCCTATATGAAGCCAATCGTCGATTGTGTTGAAGTTTTAGCTGACATTTCGATGGCGCACATAACTTCATATCAGTCCAATACATACAACTAAATATGAGCCGCGTTCTGAGAAAACCGGGATTAATGCATGTGCGTAAAGTGTCGTTCCAGATTAGCCTGTGCAGTACGCACAGGCTAATCAGGGACGACACTTTCCGCTTTTATCACATTTTTCGTTTAAATGAAGTCTCTTCGTAGCAAAAATCCAATTGAGGCGGAAAGTGTCGTCCCTGATTAGCCTGTGCGGATTGCACAGGCTAATCTGGGACGACACTTAACGCACATGCATTATGCCCAGTTTTCTCAGAACACGACTCATATTTATTGAGTGTTGTTAAGAGTTTAACATTTATCTGTTGAGGAGTGTTTTGCGTTTCGTAAATACCATGTGCTTGTTAAGACCAATATCGAACAAATGTGCTTGTACTCAAAACTTAAAATTGTTTATATATTGTATAGAATCGAAACAAAATGCAAAGAAAAAAAACGTTACCAAAATTGAATTTCTTAAATTATCTATTTTACGCATATTTGATGTATATAAGTGGGCGTGTTGACAGCTCATATCATACAAGCAAATATATATAAATATTTGAGGCTTAATTATATGTTTTTGTCAATTCTAGACGACGGTAACGGTGATCCCCGTTTCTCCAAGGATGAGAAGTTTGTTTGATATCAATTACAATCTGGGCGTAATTTACGTCCTCATCATCACGTTGCTGAGTATAACTGGAGTCGCAGGGAATTCTGCGATCCTATATGTGATGAAAAAGGAACTGCAGGTGAAAGGACTCGCGAGACTTCTGATGATCAACATGGCCCTTGCCGACCTTTTTGTTACAGGCATTGCCAACCCCATGTGCATTATTGGTAAGTGTTTATGCAACCGAATTAAAATAGTGTTCCCGTAACGGTGTTGGTCTTTAATAAGTAGGTTGTTGCTCTTAAGGCTTATTAACTAATACTACTCTAAACTAGGTATATACAAGTGGGCAGTTACAGCGGGCGGTGCTTATTTATAGTTGCTCAAAAGTTCTGATCGACTCGTAATATTTAACACAATCTATATATCTGAATATGAACAATATTTTCTAAATACCGTTCAGAGTATGTGGAAATTTAATTTTGACTCAAAATAACGAGTTTTCTATTTTAAAACGTTAAATATAACATTAACTGAGCCATTCTGTTAGCGTTTTATACCATATTACCCAACATATAAATCATTTTTTCCAAGTTATAGTATGGTATTGCATACGCCCAACGTCCCAAAAGGAGCAATTGTAGACATTTGAATCGCGTTGTACTATATGCTAACATGCATAACAATGGTCACACGTATTTGTTTTCAGGTGCTTTTACAGGCATGCACATCATGCGATGGGGAAGTTGGTTATGTATCAGTGTGGCCAGCCTTTGTCTTACTGCTTGCATTTGCGTGTTCTTCAACATTGTCAATATTACCGTTAACCGATGGATTTTGATCTGCTTTACAAACGCATACGACAAAATCTACAACAAAACGTCCATCATTGTGCTATGCGTCGCTTGCTGGTTAATTGGTTTCGGGGTTGAGGTGCCGAATTTCATTGGTTGGGGTGATCATACTTTTGACGAAAAAACGCATCAGTGCACATGGGACCGCAATGCCGACCGATCATACACTGTCCTTGTGACCGCCGGATTCATTACAGTTCCTCTGGTGTTGATCTTGTTTTGTAACATGTCAATGATCAAGCGAATATGGGATGTAAAACGAAACATCCATGGGTACAAAGCAAGGTGGGTCTCAGGGGAATGTTTATTAAAACAAGTATCTTGTAGTTGAGTGATATTTGGTTATAAAATCTTTAACAACAATACTTGCATATTGTAGGGATACTGGCAAATGCATACACGCATATGCGCAAAAACCGAAACTTTAAACAATCGTACACCTCACTCCATTTAAATCATTTTTATTGAAATTAAAACTTAATTTATTGAGAAAAAAATCACTTGTAAGATGAAACATTCAAGCGTACGTGTTATATATATTAAATTATTTTAAAAAAAATAAGTCATTTATTAATGCAACTTTGCATTTTATTTTATTTAAGTACATTCCCAATTACGTATGATTTAGAAGATGTTGTAATAGATGGTGTAATCACATGACTAACAAGATGGCGACATCCATGCCAAGACAGGTTTTTTCGCCGTTTTAAACCCTTTATTACATTTATTAATTGTTTTAATGTCGCTAACTTTTCAGCCATATCAGCAAGAAAGTGATTAGAACTTATTTCGTATTAATATTCGCTCTTTATATTTACTTTCCTCACTGCAAATGTTCACAGCGGGAGCTGTAATTTTGTGACCCGCTAAGAAATTTCGCAGCGAGTGAAGTCGAGAAAAAGAGCGAATATTAATACGATAAAAGCAATTATCACTTTCTTGCCGAAATTGATCGGGCATTTTAACAATTAATAACAATAATAATTTGTATAAAACGTCGCCAGCTTGTGTGTCACGTGATTAAACCCTCTGTGTAACTGATATTGGGTTTGTGCCTTGTTTCAGTTACTCGAAGTCCGTGATTGCCACGGTAAGCCAGGTGAAGATTCTAATGACAATTATGATAATTACCCTGATATGTTGGCTGCCGTATGTTGCTCTCTTGCTGAAAGACCACGACAACGAGGCTTCCATGGAAACCAATATGTTTATCACACTCCTCGCGCATTCGCACTCGACCTGGACACCTGTCATCTATTTATGTTACCAAACGTAAGAAAACTACGAGCCGTATTACTCGTATTAACCCTTTGCAAGCTGGGACATTTGTCGTCTGCTAAAATGTCGTCTGCTGAATTTCTAAAATTTGCATTTTCTTCGATTTTTTCAAAGAATACTATCAGAATAGCAAACCGTTTGGATCCTGATGAGACGCAACGTTTTGTGGCGTCTCATCTGGATCCAAACTGTTTGCAAAGGCCTTCAAAATTCGGTTCCAGCACTGAAAGAGTTAAATGGTATTTTTATGTTTATTCAATACCAATTACATTGTAATGTTATGCTGCGTCCTTTCTTATTTTTGTAATTTTGCTGTGATTGTGCAATTTAGTACGTGCATTTGTAAAACGCATTTTCGTTCAAATTATTACCTTGAAATACAATATTAAATTGTTTAAGACCGATATTGAATTACAGGGATTGTTTTATATTGTGAAACACTACCTTTATCCTCAGTTGCGCACGTATAAAATGGAAAGTAAGCATTCTAAAGCTATTTGATTTTTTTTGTTTTGTTAAATATGTTAATTATCGTGCAAATTACTATTGTGAAACCATCCGTAGCACGGCCGTACCCAGGAATTTTATTTTACTGGGGGGGGGCCCAACAGGGGAGGGTTTGGGAGGGGTCCCCCCTCCCTATATATATATACTTTTTTTTTAATTTGGCACTTTGCAAGGTGAATTTTAATGCTTATAAAAAACGTATTTTGTGATATGAATTAATGGAATATAACAAGTAAATCAGCACATTTCGGAAGTCTTAAGCTTTAAACATTGGTGTGAATTCACAACAATAATAAAAGCTTTAGATTTCCGAAACTTACAGGTTTAAAATGACGATTACCCACATCAACTCTCGTTTTGCTTCCACCATTTTTTTCACAAATCAATAACGTCACAGGTTGTTTTAATCTGATTTTTTAGGAAAGACCTTGCCATTTTTGAGGAAAAAAATTGCGCGAAATGCCTAATTTTGGGGGGAAATAATGAAAGTCTTAAATAATCAATTTAACATATTTTACTGTTTTCAAACAAATTCAAACAAAGGAAAGAGATAATTTAATTATACAATATTTTTCTCCACTGGATCAGGTTAACTTATATAATGAGATCGATTTGTTGTTTCAATTTTCATTTTTTTTACCAATGAGCCATTAATAGGTTGATATTACTCAATTCTCGGTACTCAATTATTTTAAATACTGAATTCTGCCAAATTCTTATCTGTTGCTCGGCAAATTTGTGAATCTGTTTTTCTTTTAAACAAACATGTTAACTATCTCATCATAGTCTTTTTCAGTGATTTCCTTTCAAACATTATAAATACTCGGTTTAATACCTTTGTCAGTGTTTTTGTTCCGGTTCAAATTCAGGGCCCTATTCTCAATGCAAAAAGTATATATTTGGACTTAAAAATTCCCAATAAAAGGTTAAAAAAAAAACAATTAAACTTTTAGGAGGGAAAAATACGTCTAGGGCCTTCTCAAAGAAGGAAAAAAACTTGAGCTGGCAATTATCAGACCATAGTCTACGACCTCCTGTAGCAGTTGCTTCCATTCGCTGCACTTACCAAAATACATGTTACATCAACCATCGATAGATGAAGCATTCATGATCACAATGGGGACTTATCGGCGATAAGAAAACATTGCTTAGAGGCTTATCTCGATTGGCGAGCGTTAATCCCCTAGTTTATAAGGGACAATAAAACATAGCTGCTCTTTTGTTTTGAGGGAAAGTGTACTGTGGGCACTTGCACGAGAGAAAAAAATGCAGTGGGCCGATTATTAAAAAAAACATAGTTCGACAGCCAGCTAGGGGGGGGGGGGCCGGGCCCCTGGGCCCATGGCCTGGGTACGGGCCTGCGTAGTCGTATTTTCCGTATCGGATATAATATCGAGTGTCGTATTACATAGGATACTATGGGACTTTTTTTGCAGAAAATTTCGTGACCACATACAGCGTCTCTTGTGTCCCGTGAAGGTTATCGGTCCGTCTGGACGAGGGGATGCTGGTAGTACAAGGGCGGTAGACGTAAACAGTGCCACGGCGTCCAAGAAGAAAACGTTTCATAGGGTTCAACCATTTTCACCGGACGAAAATTCAAAATGCAATACGCCGCTTTCAGCAGATACCGTGTTTTCGCCTCATATTTCTACGCCTTTGGTAATTAAAAGCTGTGTACTGCAACCACGGGATGTATTGGTATGTTCATCATCTACACCAGACGTAGATAAACAATCGAGTCTGGCGAATACTGATTTGGGGAACAGCAATTCCTCGTCATTGATGCACTTAAAGTCCACGACTATGTTTGCCTATGATTGTCCCAAAGGCTTATCTGATCAATTGTTACCACCAGTTGAAAACCATGATCCTACTGAACCTGTATCTGAAAGAAGAACAGCGACAGGTACTTCATACAGTGGAAAAGCTCACAATTATTCAATCGCCTAATGACGTAATAAAGTTCTGGCTGATGCGCGGCTTCTCTGGTTGTTAGGGTTAACATATATATTGATGTGAACCGCCTTCAGTCAATGGCAAAAGTAGTTTTCTATCAACAAGTTATAGTTCAAGATAAGCTTTTCTTAAGGCTGTATAACTATTTTTTTAACATTTTTACTCTGAATGCAATCTGACACCGCGTTTAGAACAGTCATATAAAGTGGAATTGAAAATAATGACCATAATGTGTTATTTATATTTACTATTATTTTGACAATTTGTTTAGTGTGGATAACTAAAAATACATTTGAGAGGAATATTCAATGTACACGGCAGGTGTTTGATATACAATCAAAAACTACTTTGCAATTCGCTGGTGTTAAGTCATATATATTTTTTTAAAACGTCATAGAATTATAAAATAATTATGTAAAACAACATTCCTATGTACCCTATGTTCCTTATTTCTCACAGGCTTCATTTGCTTCAGGTTTAAACACTATTTTACTTGTCTTCGTTTTCTATATTTACATTCTTGTATTTGTTTTGTTAATTATTGTCATGATGTGCAGTATTGAACATATCATTATCTAACACAAAGAACGTTAATTATCCTCACGCAATGTTTAACGTGGTGGATATCTCAACACATTATATACATTGTATATGAATATACATTTCACTACACATATACTGGCAACAAGTGTACACTATGTTTAAACAAAATCGTTCAATATAAAACGTGATGTAAATTGAGATCGGTGAAAGTCACTTCAGATTGAATACTATTGTGTTGTTAGAAAGTAGAGCGTAAGACTTATTCATTATACATGTTGTACTTAGGCTTCACACTAAGAATATGTTGTATATGGGTTTTAACGTTATTGGATCAGCGCTTTTAAGGATTAGACGAAACAAATATTTTTTTTCATAAATCAGCATAAAATTCATAATTTAAGTGCCTTTTATTGCATAATGCACAGTAAGTAATTAAATTTTTTATATAATTGCAAATGTACGCAATTCCATTATACATGCCCTTTCGATATTTTTTTCTACATGATATTGTATTCGCTAATCGTGAATCTCAGGTTTACAAACATAATTTTCACTCCACGTTAATAGGAACGGTTTTGTGGATTCAGAATAACCTCTGAAACCTAACCATTGATATTTATTTTAAAGGAAATAAAAGGTCCGCATCATCTTTGTTGTCATATATTCGTTATTGAATATCGCGAAAATCTGAGGTCAGATTGCTTTATGTTGCATATACTACGCGATCGTGTGTGGTCGTTATATACTTTTTATATATAGTTTACAAATTGTGTATGGCTAATTTGTAAAGTTAATGTACTATTATGTTGTTGTTTCTGATGAGTGTATGATGTAAAAATATCTAAAATACAACTACATAGTGTTGTTATTCTTACTAAGTAGCATGTTACAAACAAAAAATAAACTTCAAATGTCAACGTCAACTGATATTAACAGAACAGAACAGAAATTTATTACAACTTGTGCATAGTACATCGTCATCCATGTTATATGATACATATGGGCCGTGCTCTGTGAAAAAGGGGTTTAATGCATGTCGTCCCAAATTAGCCTGTGCAGTCCGCACATGATAATCAGGGACAATACTTTACGCTTTTATGATATTTTTCGTTTAAAGAAAGTCTCCTCTTAGCAAAAATCGGGATTAGGCGGAAAGTGTCGTCCCTGATTAGCATGTGCACAGGCTAATCTGGGACGACACTTTACGGACATGCATTAACCCCTTTTTCACAGAGCACGGCTCATATAAAAACTAGAGAGATTTTCTAGATTTGGTATTACAACTTAACCTACTCGTTTGAATTCTTAATGGATGACTTGATATTCATAACCTACACAAGTAAAATCTGAAACTTAAAGGTAAGATACATTAAAAGCAAATTCAAATGATGTTTTGATCCTGTGTGCAATGTTTAAATCGAACTTCCAAGTGAGTGTAACCAATGTTAATTCATCGAGAAATGCGTTATTATTTACATACTGCCTATGATAAAACTTAAATTTGTGTATTCGTGACTCAATTTCTCTCCCCACAAAATAATCTGTGCGAGCCTTGTTATAGTCTTTAGTATAATATGAGCAATGTCTTTACTTTTAAGCCAAATATTTAATTATTCAAAAGCAACTGTCGATATAAAAACGATATCTGCCCAGTTCACCATAAACTGCAGCATGCGCATGCCCTTAGCAATCGTTTGCAAAATTTTAAGGTAAATTCTTTCTAGTTCTTTGCATTTGGTATGCACCCAAATGTCGCACGAATACTTAAGTATTGGTAATACAAATGAGCCGCGCTCTGTGAAAATGGGGTGTTATGCATTTGCGTAAACACGCCGGTAATGCGGATATTTTGAAAACGGACGGGGAGTTCTTCAGCTTTTTTCGCATTTATTTTCTGTTTATTGGGTTTTCGGACACGGAACATTGCAATCTCCACGCAGAGTTGTCGTTCCTTGCTATCACATACAACTCTGCGAAAGGCTCAGCACGCCATTTTGTCTATAAAATAGTTAAAACCGAACAAACGCATTCAATGTATATTTGATTGGATATTTAAGATCGCATGCATTAAATTAAGAAATATGACTTTTAAATGTACGATAAATCGTGCAAAAACTTGCGAGTTTTAATGCAACTCTTTGGAACTATTTTATTGCCCATTTACGCAGATGGAATCATTCCATGCACTTCACAAATGTAAACAATTGAACATACTTTTTTTATTGAGTGACGTTAGGAATTGCTTCGACGTGTGTATGTATGTTGGTTTCTTAACATAAAAAACATATCAATTTTATATAATAATGAATTAAGACTGATATAAGATATCATGGTATGAGATGGTTTTCTTTAATGCAGTGAATGCAATGTAACCGTCGTGCAAGAGATTGTTTAGTATACTGTAACCTCAATGATGAACGCTTGGAATGATCATGACATGAATGAGACGCTTTCATAACAATAGTCCGTTCTGAGCCCAACACAGAGGTGAATGTAATGTGACCGTCGTGCAAGAGATTGGGAACATTGTTAGGCCGATCAATGGTGTAGTACTTCGTATTGCGAAAAAATAAATTTCCGGAAAAAACGATTGATTATGTTAAAAAAGACGATACAATTCCATCGAAAATCAGCATAAAGTGGAAGATAAGAACATATTTCAACTAAATAAGAATACTTAGAAATAAATCAAGAACGTGTTCACTATTCGAATTAAAATATTAGTATTTCTAATATGATAAAAGGTGCTACCTAATTTACGGGCAAAAGCTTATTTGATGTTTGTTAAAGATAACACGGGTAATATATGCATATGTCTGCACATTAGCATGCAACAAAACATTCAATTTCTTTACAAAACAATATGTAATTTAGCAAAGCAATAAAATATAATTTGTTTAAATCTTAAACAAGTTTATGAAGCTATGCTTTTTGCATAGTAACCCCTTGTACTGTTTTCAAACTCTTAAACATGTATTTATTTTTTTTTCCATTTTTCAAAACAATGTTAGAATTTAAAAAAAAAAAAAAATCTCGCGAAACTGTGTTTTATTGATGTTTTCCATATGCAGGGATGTCATTTATGTTTCAGGGCGAGATTATTTCTAAAACGATTTTATTTAACTTAAGCATAAAAAAGAAAGGTGCCGTACTTCATTATTTTGATCCCATGTCTAAATCATCGACATCGTAAATGTATCCCCTGCATATGTAGATGAAAAACTTTTTGTACTTAATTAATGTTAATAAACATATAAATGCAACAATGCTTGCGGGAGTGTTTGCGTCTATCTTGAAAGAAGTGCATAGACCTCATTCACTGCGCAAAATTACACAGACCAGAAATATCACCTTTGGCTTTGGACACAATACTCTTTGCATATCTTCCGCACTGTTAGAGCTTATGTCATGAAATGTGGTAAACTTATTGTATTTTTCTGAATCCTCAGGAATTAACAATTGGTAAAAACTATCGCTTATGACATACACAGATTGAACATTACTAGGTTGGTGCTAAGGAGAAAATACAAGTAGCAAAAATTTAGGTTTATGATGAAGACCCACATCATAAGCTTAACGCTAAATATATGAGTGTACCTGTCACTTCATGTGTGAGACAAAAAATAAACAACAACATACTTATTATCACGAATTTACTGTTTTCAACAAGAATTGTTTTACCAGTAAATAATTTACCAAACCATATTTAAATAAAATATAATCAAATATGTTTCGTCTGAATTTAATTACATTATTTCGTTTATTTTCATTTCATTTAATTCATTTTCATGTTTTGAAAGTAAAGATATTCAGTCATTATGGAATGTGCCATTAAACATATACACAGCAGCTGCGTATTGCATGTGAATGAGGCAGTTTCCACATGAATATGATTATAAAATAACAACCCGATTATTAAACTGCATGTACATCCCAATTGATTAAAGTTAAGTTTTTGTATGTTCAAGCTCATAAACAAAATAACATTCAGTATGTTCATTTATACCCTTATCTTCTCGCCTTTGTTTCTGTGCACTCAACACATGTAGTATTAGACACACTGTTATGAGTTTGCATATATTCGGTAAGTTCCTACCACGCGTTTGTTAGTTGAAAAACACGCTCAGTCATGGCACTAAATGTCAATGAGTTGAATTCATCAAAGATGTAGAACCAAAAAAATACTCCACTCATCCAGTACGCCTTCTATGAAGAAATAATAACAATCAGTCATCAAATAAAATGAATACCGTATCCTACACATTCGCTTCTTACATGGTTTTCAAAAAATTAATCAGAGACAGTTGACAAGACTAAACTTCTGCGATTCGCTTATTTGCAATTTTTTCAAAGTGTCAGCATAATATGCAAAATAGTAATGGTAATACACAACATGGTCTCAGGTGTGTCAAATGAATTTTTAGGCAAGGATTATTAATTATAGGTATAAGTTCAAGTGTACAACACACTCTTTTGTAATAAAAATATTGCAAAGTGTGCTACTGGCACTGCATTATGCACATTTATATTTAAGCAAAAATTAACATTCATTTATATAATAAACAAGAAATCTGATACTTAAAAACAACTTAGTAGATAATAATTGTTTAATGTACAATGTATTACTCAAAGTCATCATCACACAATGAGACAACACAATGGTCTCTAAACAGAGTGTTCTTTTTAATTGTGGCATACATTTTATGAATTAATACTAGTAATAGAAACACAGAAAAAACGTCTAGAGCTGCCTGGGAACTATCATTTTTAATATCAACAATTCATTTGACATGCCTGATTGCAAATTGTTAATTTCACTATTCTTTCACATTGTGTTCACACCTGATACTTGTTATGCTGTATATTCTTTTTGCTTACAGACATACAGAGTCTCTTCACAATAATTGCAGTTTCTTTGCAGTCCACTAACGTTGAACATTACAGAGTCACAATTGCTAATGTTTCAGTCCCGGTCAAGCTTTATAGGTCCAGAATTGCTTCGTTGTTGAGTACAAAGCACGCAGTCAGTTTTGCTCAGCAGAATGCCGCATGGAACGTGTGAAGTCCAGCATTTGACAGAGCAGCTTCTAAAAGAAAAGAAAAAAGAATCCATAAAATGTACATATGAATTAGTCTATGCCCAATGTGTATGTGAGAAAAAGTTTGATTTTTTACAGTTTGAATTAGTTTGGTACGAAAATGATCGAGTATGAGTCGGAGATGCAATATTGTTTACAATCACAACGTAACTTAATACATCACAAAAGGGTCTTTAGAAAAATCACGTAGAATATACTCAAGAAATAACTCCAAAACTTAATAAGATGATAACTTTTATGTTCCATTAGTTTGACTGAATAATAATGACCTTACATTTTAAATTGGCGAAATTTTGTAGGCTATGTGCCGAAAACAGTTCCCATGTTATCAAAGGTAATCTTTAGCAATATTTTATAGATTGATGTTTTATGTAACCAAACGCAATATTTTAATTGAATAATGACTTACCAATCGAGTGCATTCCATTAATTTATTAAATTTCAACAATGTAAACATCCACCAGAGTATGTCAGTTTCAATTTTTACTTCTTAATGACGTATTGACGAAAGCAGTAACGTCACACAGACATGTATAGTTGTCGACGAAAGAAACGCGGCCGTTCATGTTGTGAACAAATTAAACTTTTAAACAATTGTTTATTTATGTAAAGGGATAATATTAACTATAGAATATTGGGTTCATTGAAGAAATTAATTTGAAACTAATCTTATTCGGTATTGTAATCCGGAAGTACGCAAATAATTTAGACGGGTTATCTTTTTTAAGCTTTTGTTTAAGCTTTTGTTAACAACATCTAGAGCAACTTTCAATTTGCAATGCATTATGGGAAACAGGAAGTGTCACACAGGGAGGCAAACAGACGTATTTTGATCGTAGAAAATCATAATACAATAACATAGAGTACGATTCGCTACTTAATAATTACTGCCATGCCGTATTATTTCATAAAGAATGCATCTACGTGTCGTATAGCGTTTGTCGAAGTGTCTATGTGCTCCAGCGCTCTATGATTTTCCATCGCGAAAATAGGTGACGGCAAAAATTATTTGACTTGTATCCCTATAAGGTAATGTCTCTTTGTATTTCAGAAAAGTGATACAAATAAACGGTCAACGCCCGCTTCGCGGGCTTTTGCCCGTATTAATGTTACATCATCTTAAATGTGTAATTCACTGACGTCTTTGAGGAATTTTCAAATTTTACAGAGTCGGATGATACATATTCATTGACACTTCTTTAGCCGATCAACTCAATTACAATGGCACTTCTGTTCCCGGTATAAACCCGACACATTTAACACATATAATAATCAATTTTTAGAGAACCAGAAATGCAAAATTCGCTGTTGAATACTGTTAAAGAAAGCATGTAATAATTAACAATTTCTGGACTGACGTAAATTAAAAAACGAATCACCGAAAAATTGTCCTATCCCTTTGGAATATGAGCATGATTTTGTTTTCCAAAGCATATTCAATGTAGACACGACATCTCAGGGATTATAATCTGACCATTATAGCGTGAAGTTTCAATTAATTTTCTTATATCGATTGTAACGCTGATGCTTCCTGTCGATGTATTACGGAATCCGGATAGTGCCATCTATAATCTCGCCTTTCTTTCATCAAAGGCTACACTAGACACACGAAGCGATACACGATATTTTTCGCGAAGTCGCGGCGACGCACGACATTTTGCGCGACAATCGCGGCGACGCACGATATATTTAACACGATATATCGTGCTTGTGTAGGTAGTCCAAACGATGATATATCGCGTTAAATATATCGTGTGTCGCCGCGACTGTCGCGAAAACTATCGTGCGTATCGCTTCGATATTTTGCGCGACAGTCGCGGCGACGCACGATATTTTATTATTCAAATATCGCACATATTATCCGAATCTCGTGTATCGCGGTCTAATTTCAGACCGCGACACTAAACACACGAAGCGATACTCGATATTTTGCGCGACAGTCGCGGCGACGCACGATATTTGTACAACACTCTTGGCTGAAAAGTAAGAATTGTGTCATTTGAATGTCATGTGTAAATTCATGCGTGTGTTTTTATTTAATTTGTGCCAGGTTTAAAAACGAACTATTCCTCGAAACCGCACAACAGTACCAAGTTTTCTCGGCCATTTGTAGGAAAAAAAATGTATATATAATGTATATAATTAACCACGCCGATAAAACTAGTATTAAACACAATTGATTGGTCACACGCAACTCGCTTTATACCGATCTAGTCTATGTTAACCCCAATTGAAAGAAGCGCGAACGAAACATATGTACATTACATAACAGCCAAGAAATTCTTCTATTTGCTCTTTTACATAAGAAATAAATCTAATAAAGAATTGTGTCATACATACAATTATGAATTGGGTGTTGGTATTTTTTCTTTATTAAATATATATTCGTGTTGATGTGACCAATGACGGATGTTTGCAACTGGTGTTAAATCAATTATTGAGTGCCTTTAATCAAGCGGTCCTAATCGATTAACAGTTAATGCGACCTGAAGCGAGTTCGAGCCATCAAACAAAACAAAACAACGTGTGAAAATTGTCACCGGGACTGTGAAAACAGTTCGAGCCATCCAATAATTCGAGCCTCGCGAATTTGAGCCATCCGACAACATTTTATATAAATATTTAGCAATACAAAATCGGTGCTTTGATGTGAGTTCGAGTCAACCGGAAATTCGAGCCATCGGGTTTCGACTGTATAAAGTAAGTTAAACATTATATTAAGGGGTACCTTGTTGTTGTTGTTTTTTAGTATACTAATGTGCGATTTTTGGCCGCAATTGGCTTGGAATTAGAATTCGCTAAAGAGCGCGCGAAAATTATCCTGCACTTAAACAACGCCGCGTCATTCGCAAAGAAAGGGTGTTGTATTGTATTGTTTGTTTGTTTGTTATTGTTTTTTTTTGAAAACTATGCATCGCATAGAGCATTGTTATCTTTTACCTTGGGTTAAAAGTTTTGTAAGGCATTTAAACAAAATTACATCACAACTTACTTAAAATTTACATTTTGTCTAAATTAAAATCAACGTAAACACATTGTATACACATCGATAAGGTTGTTCAGATAAGTCAGTATTGAAACCGATTTTGTATTGTTTAGTGATTGAAAATAAATTCCAGACAAAACTGGAGGGTTTATAGCGTTTGATGTTTGAAAACACGCCTAGCACGTTTATAAACCAATTGTATAGATTGCTATGTTTTGACAAAAGGAATTTGCATGTGTGAATGCAGCTGTTTGTCGATAAGCGCTAGGTGTACGGCGTATTTTCATCATGTATTTTTACATATGTAAAGGGTGTCCTTCTGATTGCCCCACATTCAGAAATCCAATACCACGTTCAAGTGGGTGTAAAGAGGGGTAAGAAGGGTCAAGTTATAGAACAGAACATGACAGAAATTTTCACCCAATTATATAACATATACAAGAAGGGCAATATAACAAAGTACAATATTGAGTACAATATTGTAACCTCCGATAGATTTTACAACAACACATAGTTTCCAGTGAGAGTGGGGGTATGTACGGTAGAAAGAAAATATATATATATATGAATATATTGACTAAGAATTAGTAGGATAAATCAACACCAATACTCATACATAGTGATCATTGCCTGCAAATGATGTAACGGTAGGTAATTATGTAGTCCGATATGTCATTTTATTTTGATTAACTTCGATCAAAGTACATGTATAAAGCGATAATTATATATTATTTGTTTGTCACACAAACACAATATTAATTTAAAAATTGCCAAATCAAAAGAAAAAAAAAGTTATTTTATATAATTAAATAACGGTCGAAAATCACAAACATTCATTAATCTATATCAATGCGTTATAAATAAATTAACCGTTGCTAGTATAACAAAATTCACTCGAGTGCCGTATTAAACTATCCTAATTTCACTTATTTCGAAATTCCTGCTCAGAAAACATGGAAAATGCGCAACTTTACGTTGATTTGGTTACTTTTAAACACATATAGACAAGCATTGTGCTTGACGGTTAGAGGCTTAGAGCGCATATAATATCCCGAATATGCAAAATTAGCTTTATATTTCTTTATAGCTAAACCCTTTTATAACCATATAATAATAGACTTAAGATATTCTGAAAAAGAACAAATAGTGCCCACGTGTGCGATTGCAGATGTCGACAAATAGTGCAGTCATTACTGTGATCTTTAATCAAACATAAAAGAGAATTAAACATTTCATGGATAACAATGTGTAAAACTTACTTGGAATTACTTTATGCTAGTTCAAAAGACCGTTCTTAATAATATATAGTTGTAATTAACACAATTTAACGAATTTTTTTTTCAAACAAAAGGAAATTCCCGAATAAGTGCATTAAAAAAAAAGGAGCATCAACACAATAAATCAAGAGAATTAAGTAACGTCCTTGTAATTTTATTTCAGAAGCTTTGTGTATTCGTAGAGCGGAGGGAGGTAACAAGCTTAACACAGAGAATGAATGCCATTTTTGTTGTTGAAATGATTTAAAGTAAATCGATTGGGAGATACAACCACGTGCTATATTTTAAAAATCGACCTCTGATTGGTCAACACTATTTTATGATGGACGTATCAGCTGGTAGGATACTGCGAAGTTACAAACCAATAACCTATAACAATATTTATCATGTTCATGATTTATAAAGGAAACCGCAGATATATATGAATGTAATTATCCTTTTTCTTTCATTTCTATATTTTCTGCAAAGAAATTAATACTGTTTATATTCAGTAAAGTGCAATGTCAAGGTCGTCCGCCGTGGGAAAATATCTATTATAAAACGGATTGACCTATTTGTAATTTTTAATAAGAAATTTCGGCCAATCAGCACCATCGTTATAAAAGCCTTTTAACCAATACAAACGCCGCTTTTAAACAGCGTTGACTCAGCCAATGTAAAGCTATTTTTTAAATAACAAGAGTTTATTAAAGCCCCGCACCAACACTGCAAAGTTTTCTATTTGTATCAATGGTACAGCCCAGTAAAATCGGGCTGTCCATTTTATGGCCGTTTTCGACCTTTTAATGCAGAGTTTTATATTTTAAGCAGTGTGCTCGGGCAATGGTTTATTAACCGAAGTCCCGAGGGTAAACAACCCCATTAGTCAGTCAGTTTATGAATTGCATTTAGGAACCGTCAGCAAATACAATTGTTTTGAACGGAAAACGAATGTTTATTTCTATAATATTATTTTCTTAAGTTTTTAACAGACATTTAACATAGAAGGGATGAATGAGACCGAAGCAAATAACGTACGTACATCATTCATATGATATCAGTTATAGAAAGGCGAAACGTTTTATATTATATGTAATTCATTGCAATAACGCATATATTTGTCGAATTTTAAAACAAACTCTTGCTGAATTTTTAAAACAAATTTTAAGATCCGTGAGTAAAAAACGGTTGTTAACGTGCATTTATTTTCGTTGTTTTCCTGTGTAAAGAAGTCTTGACTTTTATTTTGTATGATTATTACCAGAAATCGGGGATCTTTTAAAAACAATTAATAATATTTTATAATTTGACACCGCTATTTGTTGAAAAATGCTATTATGGCGATAGTTGTGATGTTTATCCATTCATGTTCGGGTACATTAGCGTGACTGTCTTGTTTATGCAAATTTATTAAAAGAAAATGGATTCATATAACATAAAATGTTTTTAAAAAAATATTATCATATTTTCTGTTGAAATTATGATATGCAAATATAAAACCAAACATAGAACAACAATTGGATTGTCTAACTTTAGCACTTACACATTTTTAGGACATGGTATTTCGGATGTGTATGAATGTCGCGATTGTTGTCGTCGATATAGTTTTTATTAAATGTGAATATTTTTACTTTTGGTTTCTTTTGTGTAAGCTGTTACAATACCATCCAATAATATGTTTGAATAGTGTATCGAGTTCATTTCCGACGCTATTATTTGACACCTCCACACATGTCAATTGTACTTTATTTTAAATTAACTTACGATATGAAGCCAATCGTCATTTGTGTTGAAGTTTTAGCTATAATCGCGGACATAACGTCATATCAGTAAAATCCATACAACTAAATATGTATTAAGTGTTGTTAAGAGTTTAATTGATTCCCCTGTTGTGGAGCGTTTTGCGTTTCGCGAACAGCATGTGCTTGTTAAGACCAATATCTAACTAAGGTACTTGTACTCAAAACTTAAAATGTGTTATGTATTTACTGACTTTAAACAAAATGCAAGGAAATGCTTTTTAAGCTCATCTGTATTTGAAAAATTTGAGCTATTTTCATCACCTTGGCGTCGGCGTCCGGTTAAGTTTTGTGTTTAGGTCCACTTTTCTCAGAAAGTATCAATGCTATTGCATTCAAACTTGGTACACTTACTTACTATCATAAGGGCACTGTACAGGCAAATATAAATAACTCTGGCATGCATTTTGACAGAATTATGTGCCCTTTTTATACTTAGAAAATTGAAAATTTGGTTAAGTTTTGTGTTTTGGTCCATTTTATTCCCTCAGTATCAAAGCTATTGCTTTCATACTTGCAGCACTTACTAACTATCATGAGGAGGCTGTGCAGGCTAAGTTATGTAACTCTGACTGGCATTTTGATAGAATTATGTGCCCTTTTATACTTAGAAAATTAAAAATTTGGTTAAGTTTTGTGTTTAGGTCCACTTTATTCCTATAGTATCAAAGCTATTGCTTTCATACTTGCAACACTAACTATCTTAAGGGGACTGTACAGGCTGTACAGGCAAAGTTATGTAACTCTGACTGGCATTTTGACAGAATTATGGGCCCTTTAATATTTAGAAATTAAAAATTTGATTTAAGTCTTGTGTTTTGGTCCAGTTTACTCCTAAAGTATCATAGATATTGCTTTCATACTTGAAACACTCGTTAACTATCACAAGGGGACAGTACAGGAGTTGCATAACTCTGGTTGTCATTTTGACGGAATTATGGCCATTTATTGACTTAGTAACTTTGAATATATAGATAAATTTTGTGTTTAGATCCACTTTACTTCTAAAGTATCAAGGCTATTGCTTTCAACTTCAAATACATTCATGCTATCATGAGAGTACTGTACTTGGCAAGTTGAATTTTACCTTGACCTTTGAATGACCTTGACTATCAAGGTCAAATTATTAAATTTTGCTAAAATTGCCATAACTTCTTTATTAATGATTAGATTTGATTGATACTTTGACATAACAACTCTTACCTGACATACCACAATAGACTCCACCCAAACCATCCCCCACGTCTCAACCCCAGAATCCCCCCCAACAAAAATTTGTTGTTTTTTTTCATTTTTTCATTTTTTTAAAGATCATCTAATAAATGATTACCTACTCACACTATACCCCCCCCCCCCCCCCCCCCCCCCCCCAACTGTAGATGGTTTCACATGTTGTTGTTCAGAAGCGACATAAATGCACCGATTGTAGTTGCAATGAACGGGTAAGCCACGGGCGATATGCCTAATAGGATGTTCACCGAGCGTTTCGAGAGATGTGCAGTTTTCTCAGAACGCGACCCATATACATTAAAGTAATCGGCTTGTATATCTAGCGTCTGTAAAATCATGCTGTTGATTTTATGTGAATGTATCACGAATGTTTCTTCAAACATTTAAAACATGTCTTGCTTCTTGCAAATGTTCTTTATTCTGCATATTCTGGCAGAATAAACTGTATTACATGTAGGTAATGCACATTCGGTTTCAATAACGTACGACAGAGTAGAGGAAATTGTCATAATACAAATATATATCAATCCATACTATCATTGTATTGTAATATATCTATGTATAATTAATACATATGCGGATGTTCTTAATACAGATCAGTGCCTAATTGTATCATCACGATAATAAAACAACGAAAGAAGGGATATTATGATGCCCGTCTTATTTAACGTCATCCGACGTAGTTCATGTACCTTACGATGCAAGTCGCTCAAGAACGTAACCGTTTTATTATTTTTTCATTCATGAAATGTGTATCGTGACGTAATTTAGTAATTACCGTGCAGTTCATATCAAATCCAAATTTCAATCAACATTGGGTGTTGAGTACAATGGGTGTTGAGTACAGTGCCAACACCTTTTTGAAAACAGTTTGTCTCCAGAAGGCAAACTATAAAAAAAAACAGGAGGTGTTGAGCTTTATTAGTCACAGTTTGTCTCAATGTGTTGACATTGTGGCAACATATGTTGAGAACCTTATTCGCAGTTTTTCTTTGCCGAAATGAACTTTAAATTAACCAACTGACATGTACATGTACGGAATTAATATGTGATACAACAACAGCATTTACTGTATTAGCGTATTTATTAGCATATATGTATGGATACATCATACTGTTTTTGCTAAAACAGCGTTTTATTAAATATCTGTCTTGTGGCATTTTATTGTCGTCAATATGTTTTAGACTGATATTATGCGCATTTTTTACTGTTGAATTGAGCTGAAAAAGGGAAACTGGTCAAAATATTTAGTTAAAATGTGGTAACTGACCAATTATCTACAACTCGTCTTGCTTCCAGTGAGTGGTTAATAAAAAACATATAATATTCGATGTTTTTCATGACAGTCCAGTCCTCTAAGCCGAAATGATCCGTAAAACAAATTTGTGTCTTTGTGTCGTATGAATGAACCTGCACTAAAATGAAATTTAGATTCACATCGTACACCGAATCATAACGAAAGTACAATTGATATTCAAATAATTTTTTGATTTTTCCGGGATATCGTTTTAGAATGTTGATGCTGCATTAATAGATATATAGAGAATACTAGGTTAGCGTTGAATACAGAGAAGTTTATGTTGCGAGGCTTAGAACGCCGGAAGCGCGAGCCTTGGCGAGCGCTTTCGGTGTTTGAGCCGAGCAACATAAACTTCTCTGTATTCAACGCTAATCCTAGTATTCTATTTATCCCATTTGATTTTTTCAACGTGACATTTAACATTAATAGATCTAATAACCTTAATAATAATTTTAATTCAGTCATAAAAGCGCTTTAAATCTAACAAATGTAACCATGCTTAGTGACATACATGTATTTGTTCTGGTACGCAAAATAGTCTTTAAAAAATTCCCACACAAACTGTAAAACAAGTTAAAATATCACCATATGCCTACATTCAATTTTACGCAGTATGCGAATTTTCACACATTACGACCGCGAAAAGAAGATTTTACTTTACTATAATTCATTTTATTTTCGAAAGAAAATGATCAAAATCCATTATGGCGGCGATTGCTCCTGACAAAATGCTGTCGATGTCAACATACATGTACACCATCGACAACCTAGTTCTGGCTACCATAACTTTAAATGTCGCTTTTTATGATTTTTGACTAGCGCGACTTTGTACAGGTCTGTCAATACTAAATAAACTGTACGCTGAAGTTTCTTTAGCTATCGAAGACCTTGACAATTTTGACGAGTAAACAGACAATTGCAGCGACTGACACTTTATTTGACAAAATATACAGGGCAATACGTTTTCCGACTTCGGACGACGAATTTAAGGACGCGCAGAACGTGTTGTTTATATAATGTTATGGGTATGCCGTGTGTAATCCGATGCACCAATGGCGCCCATGTTAAAATCATTTCCCCGAGAACAGGGAACGACAAAAGTACAAACAAAAATCAAAACACGTAAGAACTAGTATCTTACCTTTAATTATCCGTTATAATCCATCTAATAATCCATTTAACTCAATAATTGACGAATTTGCATCTAGGGTCTTTAATAATTATTTAAGCATAGTTAAATAAAGACCCTTATGCCATTCTATCACTTTATTCAAATGAGTTTATGAACGCGATAAACTTTCTTCTTCGTCACACGCTACGTCATGTACTCTACATTACTGCTGTTCAAATGAACCGGAGCAGTTTATCTAATAATAGCCGTTGGTAAACTCGGTTGCATTTGCAGATTTCTGCATACAAACATAATTATGTTTAAACTTGCACAATGTTTTATTTATCTATGGTAAATGCCCTTATTGTACGAGAAAAAAATTTGTTATATAAATACACAATGAATGGAAAACATTCCAGTACACAACAGATAAATGAGTAGAAAATACCCGTGTACAAAATGGGACGTTCCCAATTCCAGTGTGGTGCTATTTTTACCATCTTATACTTTACACAGCTCTATGCCTAACGTGAATTAAATAGGAAAGCAAACATAGCAGATTATTCATGAACTGTGCGATATGTGTATGGCTTGTTGTACATTCTTAATATTTAAGTTAAATGTCAAAAGTATATGCTTTGGTTATAAACAATGCACATTACACGAAATAAGGAAAATGTGATCAATTGACAATTCAGATATGTCGACATACAGTACATGTAGAAAACATGTGAAATAAGTCGCGTTTATAATAAATCGTCAAAAAAATGGGGAAAATGAAGCAATAAGTATGTCATTTTATGACGCCATCAATCAGCTGATTCATTATACGGATGGCGAAAAAATATGTCATATGACTAGATTTAAAGGTTGAAGGTCGTATAATTTTGAAGTTTAAGTTTTGTCGACTTTGTTTCTTATGAAAAATCATTCAGTGGTAAAGGAAATATAAATTAAAATATAACAAAACACAAATCGTGTAATTTTATATTTTATTTCAACATTTCTTTTGGTGAATATGTCATATATATTTTTCTGCAAAATATGCACATTTTCTTCTAATGGGTGACCTTATAATTCGATCAATGAACCAAACAATATCGACCTAATTTTAGCGCATATCGCATGGCGTCATTTAAAAAGTAGTCCGTGCACGCGACAGGTATATTCCACAGTGTTGAATACAAGCAAGTATATTCCACAACGTGTTATACCGTCAATGTCGCGGTGAAAATGGGATAAAAGTTTATATGAAGTGACAACACCAAAAAATAACCGACGGTTGCGAAAGACACCTATAAACATTGCATATATTGTTAGATGCGCATAATATCACGTTAAATACTTAAAATATCCTTCGACCAGCATGTACATAAAAAAATACTATATTTACATGTATTCATTATCGCTTTAAATGAAAGGGATCAATAATTCACGTTTATGTTTAATTATTTTATTTTTAGCGAACACGATGAACACCGCGGTAGATATTATGGGTCCGCGGTGATTCGCGGTGTCCACCTTATGGAAAACGGCCCCCGCGAATATTTGATCTGAACACCCAGCGCGGGGGTCGTTTGGTAAGCGAACACCGTAAAATGAACACCGCGACGAGTGGCGTTTGTTTAAGTACACGGTGCTTGTACTGTATTTTTACATCTGTATTGTAGTTAAACGCAAACAACCAAACACAAATCAATATGTTCTGCTTAAATTTGTAATCAATGCGGAGAATTATATTAGTCAGGTGTTGATCACACATCATCATCTTTTAATTTCTTTTATTGTCTTTGAGACGGATCCGCTGCGTGGAGGCTGTATAATTTGCAACAACACTGAAAAACACAATACACACAATGGGTAATAAAGTTGTTAACAATTAGCGCTAATCATTACTATTCTACCTATACGAAGTCAACGCAGTCGATACAGCTGTACTGCACTCGCGTTTTAGAGCAATGTCACGTTACAGTTAAGTACACTGTGTAATCTACATCCTTTTGTGTAAAAACCGGATTAATCTTGATTACGAAACAGACGGAGTATGTATGCGTGGATTACCTTGGATTTTAGGGCCTCATGCCTTTGGTAATTCAGTCTTTATAATTTGTTCAAATATGAGATATAATTGTTCGTTAGGATCTTGAATTCGTCAATCGGTCGACTGACGGAATACACGGAAATTAATGCCTGACGATTAATAATGGTTTCACAATACATATTGTTTTTCTTTTAAACACGGACATTCATCTTTATTTTTTACAAAAACGGAGATGCAGTCCACTTAAACGTAGTATTGGTATTATATATACACATTATGTACAAGTAATGGAAATTTAGAATAGGGAAATGTCATTATTGTCCCCTACTGACAATGGTGGAGTTTCACCGGTAGGGGACAATATTGCTTGGCAATCTCTTGTTTTACACTTGGTTATAATTAAGCAGTATTTAAGAAGTATCCAAAATTGTACCGCCAAAACAAAAACGAGACTTTTGTTGATATATAGAGATTTGTTCTCTCAGTGAATATTAAGCATGTTTTGTAGAGATCATACCCATACATATGACCAATATTTTATTTAAACATACCCATACATACGACAATATTTTGCAGATAACATTATAATACATACGACCAATAATTTGTAAAGAACATACCCATACACACGACCAATATTTTGTAAAGAACATACCCAAACATACGATCAATATTTTGGAGAGAACATGCCCATGCATACGACCATTATTTTTGAGACAACATATTAATACATACGACCAATATTTTTGTAAAGAACAAACCCATACATACGACCAATATTTTGTAAAGTACATACCCATACATACGACCAATATTTTGGATAGAAAATACCCATACATACGACCAATATTTTGGATAGAACATACCCATGCATACGACCAATATTTTGGAGAAAACATACCCATACATACGGCCAATATTTTGGAGAGAACATACCCATACATACGACTAATATTTTGGAGAGAACATACCCATATATACGACCAATATTTTGGAGAGAACATACCCATACATACGACCAATATTTTGGAGAGTACATACCCATACATACGACCAAAATTTTGTAAAGAACATACCCATACAAAGAATTAAAACCATTCAACAAGACCATGTGAACAACTGGAGTAAGTATATAAGCGACCGAATGTATAGTAGTTTTACTGTATACATAAATATGTCTCTTAATTGAACGGCTTTATGAAAGTATGTTGCTGCCAACTTTTTATGTCCCCCACCACTATAGTGGGGGCATATTGTTTTTGCCCTGTTTGTTGGTTGGTTTGTTGGTTGGTTTGTTTGCTCCAACTTTAACATTTTGCCATAACTTTTGCAATATTGAAGATAGCAACTTCATATTTGGCATGCATGTGTATCTCATAGAGCTGCACATTTTGAGTGGTGAAAGGTCAAGGTCATCCTTCAATGTCAAAGGTCAATTATATAGCTTCGAAGCGGCGCAGAAGGGGACATTTTGTTTCTGACAAACACATCTCTTGTTTATGATTGTTTTATCTTCGCTAAGCTTAAAAAAAATATGTATCGAAGCATATTATTGTGGGTATATACATCTTATACGATATATTTTTATAGTATGGGTATGTATGAGGCGGTTAAGACAAAAATCGATACAATTTAGATCGCATAGGGAACATTTTTTTCTCCTGTCTTGGTACGTAATTCTGCTGACTGATTTCGATATTTAATTTTCGACACGATAAATCAATTTGGTCAATATATCTCTGTATTTTGGAAAATCCAACTAGCGTGAATATGCTGATTTTACAAAACTAAATTTCATTTCTATAAACACGTCAAAAGACCTTGAATAGTCCACTCCTAACCGCCAATTGCGAGGCAGGATACAACCATATTTAATCTTTTATTATATTTTTTTGTTTTAACACTTTTATTTACAATCATGTTTTATTATAAACAAATGATTTACGTATCAAGCGTTCATGTAAGTCCTAGTTGTACGAAAAATGTTCACATTTATGTTATTTAACATATTATTTAAAATTATATTTAAATACAATGTTCTTATTTAACATGATGCATCTTTAAAAAGGATTTAATAATTCTTGTAGATCATCCGATATATACTGTGAAACTATTTATTTTCGTTGACATGATATTTCGTGGATTTTCTAAAATTGGCAAAGTCGCGGGTACTTAAATTCGTGGATGTGTCTAATTATCCGTCTTTTTATTATTCTGTGTGTCAGTTTATACGCTTGTCGACAATTATGTTATCGGGTTAGCGATGCCACATCCTCCGGTAATTAGGTATACCACGAGGACTGCGTGTTAATCGGGTGCTAATGCAGCAGTGAAAGGAAGTTGCTATTGGTGGCACGCGCACTGTAAGCTGATGATGCCAAACTATTACAATTTAATGATGTTGGGAATTCAGGCGTGTTTGACGCACACCGAGTGTATAAGTAGAACGCGCGAAAAACCAGTTCAAACTGGATTTGTTCATGAGCATTTCAGAAAGGGAATCTCTTTATGTCGAAGAAAAATAGTGGAATCCACAGTCGATTTGCGATATTTTCGATATCGCGATACACCAGATCTGCAATTTATTACTATTATTACAAATGAAATTCTTTTGAGATAATATTTAAAAAGCAAAATGGAGTGAAAAGAAAAGGAAAATAAGATTCTTTCTTATTTACGATCCCCATTCTTATTCAACGAAGCATGATACCTCTACTTTCTAAAAATAAATTTACCCTTCTTTTACCTAACTGTACAGTAACATTGTCGAGTTCAAATTACAAATCTTCGAAAAAGTGGGAAACAAGTGATCTTTATATCTTATGTCTTATCACGTGGTTGTTTGAAGGCTAAATGGTCTTAATTAGGGGATAAATCGAGGTAAGATAGGAACCGGTTAATCAACAATGATTATTAATATATCTTATTTTCGTCGACACTTGAAATCGTAAATCGTTTGACCCACGAAAATCCACAAAAATCAATGTCCTACGAAAATAAATGGTTTCACAGCACATCTAATGGAAATGTAACTAACTCGTTATTTAATACAAAACGATTCGTATAGATTTTATATTATTAAACCATTTACACAACTTTTTATTAACACTTTCTAAAATATCTTCTTAATCATAACTTTTGAACAGCCATTTAAACTGATAGTGCATAGTACAGTTGAAACCCGATGGCTCGAACTCGCCGGGACAGGCAACAAGAGTTCGAGCCATCCGGAATTCGAGCCATCCGATTTCTAATGAACTTTTGTTTACGAACAAGTCTGCAGTACATTTTCACCTCCAGTTGAAGAGAACACATATTGCTTCAACACCGTACTACTTCGTTCTACTTTGTGCTTTTGAATTAATAAGAACCAAATATATACTTAATACATTAACGTAAAAATATTTTAAAACTTACAAATACAATCAAACAAATATCCCATAGTTAATAACATCAGCACGTTTTAACGTAGCACATTCAGTCATTGTCTGGTAAGACAGAGCACTAAGGATCAAAACATGCATCAGCACTATATACACATCATTTACATATGAGACAGTATTATATTTATTGATTTATTAACATTTTTTTTAAGAATAACATTGTGTCAGTCTGTGTTGCATTCCTTAGCTGTCGTCGGGAAACGAAGCTTTCTATTACATCCAGTTGAGGTTGAACCTGCTGTGAGTTTTCGCGATCCGCGAGATAATTTCTGATTACATAAATACAGACAGACAGACAGACAGACAGACAGACAGTTTATTCAGACTTATACAAAAGTACATCGTCTTCACACATATATATACACATACTTTCTGTCACGTAAATAGGTGTAACAACATAACATTACATAACATAGAAATAGTCATGTAAGAATACAAATACAAATAAACACAATCAATCGAAAGAACACTAAGGTTCTGTCAAGGCGGTACTGAAATTTATTAAACAACATTATTAAGCAAGGTATTTCTTAAAACAAAAGCTTCTTTGATATATTTACATACATTAGAAATAACTGTAATGTCACATGAAACTAATAAACTGTGGAATTTATACACAGATGGGTTGATATAAAATATACGGCTTATATATCTTTTTCTTAAATCAGCGAAGCAGCGGCATATACATATAAAATGGTATTCATCTTCTAAATCAGATTCATTACAACATAAACAATAACGTTCATTTCGTGGTATGTTATTCTGAGCGTATCTGCCGGTTTAAATTCGCAACGGGTGTGCAGACACTCTTAATCTAACAAAAAATAGGCGCAAACGTCTAGGAAGTAAGTCCAAATATTCTTCATATTCAAATGAGGTTTTAAAGACTTTATACATATCTAATACAGAACTGTTATTCATTTTACCATACCACTCCTGTTTAAAATTATCAACAAGTCTACATTTGAACTCGCTAATAAAACTATTAACGTTAACAACGTTTGGATTTTCAAATACATAACCAAATCCAAAATTATTTAACATGTTCTTGACATTTGAGACCCAATTTGTATAACCTTTATTACAATCATTTATAGCTTGTTTGTAAACAGTTTGCATTATGATATTTTCATTGTAAATAATTTTAAACCAGTATTTGATAATTTTAACGAACCTGTTTACATACAATGGATATCTCCCTAATTCTCCATAAACAGCTACATTACATGTATTTATTTTAACCTGTAACAATCGTTTACAAAATTTTAAATGTATGCGTTCAATGTCATCTGACTTTGTGAATCCCCATACTTCTGAAGCATAACTTAATATGGAGCCAACAAAAGAGTCAAACAACTGACAAAATATTTTCGGTTTTATGTCATAATCATTGCATTTAAACAATAATGCATTCATTGCCTTAAGGGCCTTACCAACCAAATGTTCCTGGTTTAATTTAAAATTTCCTGTGTAATTCAAAACCGTTCCTAAGTAGTTAAAGTTATCTACCACTTCAATTTCATTACCATTGTATGTCCATTTTTCGTTATCTTTTAACCCAAAGATACACAAATTCATCTTTTACTAAAACGATTAAGTCGATGACATCTTTGCAACTGGTGTTAAATCAATTATTGAGTGCCTTTAATCAAGCGGTCCTAATCGATAAACAGTTAATGCGACCTGAAGCGAGTTCGAGCCATCAAACAAAACAAAAGAACGTGTGAAAATTCACCGGGACTGTGACAACAGTTCGAGCCATCCAATAATTCGAGCCTCGCGAATTCGAGCCATCCGACAACATTTTATATGAATATTTAGCAATACAAAATCGGTGCTTTGATGTGAGTTCGAGTCAACCGGAAATTCGAGCCATCGGGTTTCGACTGTATAAAGTAAGTTAAACATTATATTAAGGGGTACCTTGTTGTTGTTATTTTTTAGCATACTAATGTGCGATTTTTTGGCCGCAATAGGCTTGGAATTAGAATTCGCTAAAGAGCGCGCGAAAATTATCCTGCACTTAAACAACGCCGCGTAATTCGCAAAGAAAGGGTGTTAAATTGTAGTGTTTGTTTGTTTGTTATTGTTTCTTATTTGAAAACTATGCATCGCATAGAGCATTGTTATCTTTTACCTTGGGTTAAAAGTTTTGTAAGGCATTTAAACAAAATTACATAACAACTTACTTAAAATTTACATTTTGTCTAAATTAAAATCAAAGTAAACACATTGTATAAACATCGTTAAGGTTGTTCAGATAAGTCAGTATTGAAACCGATTTTGTATTGTTTAGTGATTGAAAATAAATTCCAGACAAAACTGGAGGGTTTTTAGCGTTTGATGTTTGAAAACACGCCTAGCACGTTTATAAACCAATTGTATAGATTGCTATGTTTTGACAAAAGGAATTTGCATGTGTGAATGCAACTGTTTGTCGATAAGCGCTAGGTGTACGGTGTATTTTCATCATGTATTTTTACATATGTAAAGGGTGTGCTTCTGATTGCCCCACATTCAGAAATCCAATACCACGTTCAAGTGGGTGTAAAGAGGGGTAAAAAGGGTCAAGTTATAGAACAGAACATGACAGAAATTTTTTTTCACCCAATTCTATAACATATACCAGAAGGGCAATATAACAAAGTACAATATTAAGTACAATATTGTGACCTCCGATAGATTTTACAACAACACATAGTTTCCAGTGAGAGTGGGGGTATGTACGGTAGAAAGAAAAAATATATATATTAATATATTGACTAAGAATTAGTAGGATGAAGCAACACCAATACTCATACATAGTGATCATTGCCTGCGAATGATGTAACGGTAGGTAATTATGTAGTCCGATATGTCATTTTATTTTGATTAACTTCGATCAAAGTACATGTATTAAGCGATAATTATATATTATTTGTTTGTCACACAAACACAATATTAATTTAAAAATTACCAAATCAAAAAAAAAAGTTATTTTATATAATTAAATAACGGTCGAAAATCACAAACATTCATTAATCTATATCAATGCGTTATAAATAAATTAACCGTTGCTAGTATAACAAAATTCACTCGAGTGCCGTAATAAACTATCCTGATTTTACTTATTTCAAAATTCCTGATCAGAAAACATGGCAAATGCGCAACTTTACGTTGATTTGGTTACTTTTAAACACATATAGACAAGCATTGTGCATGACGGTTAGAGCCAGGGCCGGAAAAGCTGTTTTGGGGCCCAAGGCTGCATATGTTTCGGGGGCCCCTTCCCTCTAGCCCCTTCTGTATATTGAAAACCATACTTGATACTACAACTACCAAGATCAGAAAACTTGAATTTGTATATATAGCAAAACAATATTGACAATGTAAAACTATTTTATTAACTGACTTAAAATGCATGTTACATGTAACAGATTTAAGCCTATAAGTTTCTTTTACGACAGCTGTGTGACGTCTAGTTCTCGGAGGACTTGACATTCAGTAGACAGTAGCCCAATGCTGTCAACCTTTCCTGAATCATGGTGTTCCGTAGATAGTTTTTCACGCGTGATTATGTTGAAAATGACTTCCTTGACAGTTATCAACTGGAATTATTCGTAAAGCGATCGCAAAGTTGTCTATAATTTACCGCCATCTAACTTCAACAGTTCACTTATGTGGGTGATGGTTGTGTCTTGGTCCGCTTCTAAGATGGTTTTGAATGAACGAGCCCGTCAACAAAAGACGCCTCAATGCCATCTGGATTAGATTCCAATAGATGCGTTGCACATTCTCGCAGATCATCCAAGGTGAAAAACTCAAACTATGTCATGAAACCAAACAGTTTGTCAAGACCAGCATATGCGCTCAACCGCTTGGGAAGTTCAACAATTAATGAGACAATCAACTATGCATGTCGTATGTGTGAATTAAAAAAATTGTCGCGTGCACTTACTCCAAATTTGCATCTGGTGTCGAACTCTCGTCACGAAATAGTTTCCGCCGTTTCTTATGCGTATTCGCATCCTACTATTCGTTGATTGCAACAGACGCTTTGGTCTTCTCTTCAATGTCGTCAAACGTGTCCAGATGTTGGCATGACCATTCGGGCAAGTCGTATACTAAACAGAGAAACTAATGGTTCTGAATGGATATACAACACAGAAAGAAAACTGATAGCATAGTTAATCAAAGCGAACTAAACGGTAACAACTCGACATACATCGGGAAACTTGTAAAATTACACAGAACATTTCTACTGCATTCCCTTTAGAGTCGTTCGATGGCGTAATAAAGAACGACTATACATTGGGAAACTAGTCTGCCGTTAGGGGTCCCTTAAAAATCGGGGGCCCAAGGCTGCAGCCTTGTTAGCCTAGTGGTTAATCCGGCCCGGGTTAGAGCGCATATAATATCCCGAATATGCAAAATTAGCTTTATATTTCCTTATAGCTAAACCCTTTTATAACCATATAATAATAGACTTAAGATATTCTGAAAAAGAACAAATAGTGCCCACGTGTGAGATTGCAGATGGCGACAAATAGTGCAGTAATTACTGTGATCTTTAATCAAACATAAAAGAGAATTAAACATTTCATGGATAACAATGTGTAAAAACTTACTTGGAATTACTTTATGCTAGTTCAAAAGACCGTTCTTAATAATATATAGTTGTAATTAACACAATTTAACGACTTTTTTTTCAAACAAAAGGAAATTCCCGAATAAGTGCATTAACAGAAAAAAGAGAATCAACACAATAAATCAAGAGAATTAAGTAACGTCCTTGAAATTTTATTTCAGAAGCTTTGTGTATTCGTAGAGCGGAGGGAGGTCCATTTTTGTTGTTAAAATGATTTAAAGTAAATCGATTGGGAGATACAACCACGTGCTATATTTTAAAAACCGACCCCTGATTGGTCAACACTATTTTATGATTGACGTATCTGCTGGTAGGATACTGCGAAGTTACAAACCAATAACCTATAACAATATTTATCATGGTCATGATTTATAAAGGAATTCGCAGATATATATGAATTGCATTTAGGAACTGTCAGCCAATACAATTGTTTTGAACGGAAAACGGATGCTTATTACTATTATATTATTTTCAGTTTTTAACAGACATTAAATACGGAAGGGATGAATGAGACCGAAGCAAATAACGTACGTACATCAGTCATATGATATCAGTTTTAGAAAGGCGAAACGTTTTATATTATATGTAATTCACTGCAATAACGCATATATTTGTGGAATTTTAAAACAAACTCTTGCTGACTTTTTAAAACAAATTTAAAGATCCGTGAGTAAAAAACGGTTGTTAACGTGCATTTATTTTCGTTGTTTTCCTGTGTAAAGAAGTCTTGACTTTTATTTTGTATGATTATTACCAGAAATCGGGGATCTTTTAAAAACAAATAATAATATTTTATAATTTGACACCGCTATTTGTTGAAGAATGCTATATGGGCGATAGTTGTGATGTTTATCCATTCATGGTCGGGTACATTAGTGTGACTGTCTTTCTTGTTTATGCAAGTTTATTTGAAAGAAAATGGATTCATATAACATAAAATGTTTAAAAAAAATTATTATCATGTTTTCTGTTGAAATTATGATATGCAAATATAAAACCAAACATAGAACAACACTTGGATTGTCTAACTTTAGCACTTACACATTTTTAGGACATGGTATTTCGGATGTGTATGAATGTCGCGATTGTTGTCGAAAATATAGTTTTTATTAAATGTAAATATTTTTACTTTTGGTTTCTTTTGTGTAAGCTTTTACAATACCATCCAATAATATGTTTGAATAGTGTGTCCAGTTCATTTCCGACGCTATTATTTGACGCCTCCACACATTTCAATTGTACTTTATTTTAAATTAACTTAAGATATGAATCCAATCGTCATTTGTGTTGAAGTTTTAGCTATCATTACGATCGCGGACATAACGTCATGTCAGTAAAATCCATACAACTAAATATGTATTAAGTGTTGTTAAGAGTTTAACTGTTTCCCCTGTTGTGGAGCGTTTTGCGTTTCGCGAACACAATGTGCTTGTTAAGACCAATATCTAACTAAGGTACTTGTACTCAAAACTTAAAATGTGTTATGTATTGTACTGACTTTAAACAAAATGCAAGGAAATGGTTTTTTTGCTCATCTGTATTTGAAAAAAAAAAAGAGCTATTGTCATCACCTTGGCGTCGGCGTCTGCGTCGGCGTCAGCGTCGGCGTCGGCGTCCGGTTAAGTTTTGTGTGTAGGCCCACTTTTCTCAGTATGTATCAATGCTATTGCATTCAAACTTGGTACACTTACTAACTATCATAAGGGGACTGTACAAGCAAAGTAAGATAACTCTGGCATGCATTTTGACAGAATTATGTGCTCTTTTTATACTTAGAAAATTGAAAATTTGGTTAAGTTTTGTGTTTAGGTCCATTTTATTCCTTAAGTATCAAAGCATTTGCTTTCATACTTGCAACACTTACTAACTATCATAAGGGGACTGTGCAGGCAAAGTAATGTAACTCTGACTGGCATTTTGACAGAATTATGTGCCCTTTTTATACTTAGAAAATTGAACATTTGGTTAAGTTTTGTGTTTAGGTCCACTTTATTCCTAAAGTATCAAAGCCATTGCTTTTATACTTGCAACACTAGCTAACTATCTTAAGGGAACTGTACAGGCAAAGTTATGTAACTCTGACTGGCATTTTGACAGAATTATGGGCCCATTATATTTAGAAATTGAAAATTTGATTTAAGGCTTGTGTTTTGGTCCACTTTACTCCTAAAGTATCATAGATATTGCTTTCATACTTGGAACACGCGTTAACTATCATAAGGGGACAGTACTGGACAAGTTGCATAACTCTGGTTGTCATTTTGACGGAATTATGGCCATTTATTGACTTAGTAACTTTGAATATATGGTTAAATTTTGTGTTTAGATCCACTTTACTTCTAAAGTATCAAGGCTTTTGCTTTCAACTTCAAATACTTTCATGCTATCATGAGGGTACTGTACTTGGCAAGTTTAATTTTTACCATGACCTTTGAATGACCTTGACTATCAAGATCAAATTATTAAATTTTGCTAAAATTGCCATAACTTCTTTATTTATGATTAGATTTGATTGATACTTTGACATAACAACTTTACCTGACATACCACAATAGACTCCACCCAAACAATCCCCCACGCCCCCACCCCAGAATCCCCCCACCCAAATTGTTTTTTTCATTTTTTTCATTTTTTTAAAGATCATCTAATAAATGATTACACCCTCTCACTATACCCCCGCCCCACCGCCCCCTCCATTTTTTTTTAAACATGGTTAAAAAAAATATATTTTTATTATTTTTTTATGTTTGAAATACCGTCCAACCATTTCACCAAAGAATACCCCCCTCCCCCCATTTCTTTCCTATTTTTCTAATATAATGTAATAAATGATCACACACCCACACTATTCACCCCTCTCCACCCCACCCCTTCCTCCTTTGTGATTGAAGTATTGAGATAGGTCCCTTCACCTTTAAAAGAAAAATGATGAGCGGTCTGCTATATATATATACCTGTATATATATTAGTGGGCGTGTTCACATCTCGTAAACTCGTAAAATACAAGTAAATATATATAAATATTTTAGGCTTAATTATATGTTATTGTCAATTCTAGACGACGGTAACGGTGATCCCCATTTCGCCAAGGATGAGAAGTTTGTTTGATATCAATTACAATCTGGGCGTAATTTACGTCCTCATCATCACGTTGCTGAGTATTGCTGGAATCGCAGGGAATTCTGCGATCCTATATGTGATGAAAAAAGAACCGCAGGTGAAAGGACACGCGAGACTTCTAATGAGCAACATGGCCCTAGCCGACCTGTGTGTAACAGGAATTGCCAACCCCATGTGCATCATTGGTAAGTGTTTATGCAACCGAAATAAAAAAAGTTTTCCCGTTACGGTGTTGGTCTTTGATAAGTTGGTTGTTGCTTCTGAATCCTATAAACTAATACTACTCTAATATAAGTATATACAAGTGGACAGTTACAGCGAGTGGTGCTTATTTATAGTAGCTGAAAAGCTCTGATCGACTAGTCAAATTTAACACAATCTATATACATGTATCTGAATCTTTACCCATTTATGCCTAGCGTCTAGAAAAAAAGGCCTTTGCAACCAGCGTAGACCTAGATGAGACGACGCATGATGCGGCGTCTCATCTAGGTCTGCGCTGTTTGCTTCAAGGAATTTCTGTAAGAAATATTCTTAATATAGAAATAAATATACTAGACATCCCTTATTTTGGAAATAAATTGATCCAATTTAGAAGGATGGGAGAGTCCACTAGGCATAATTGGGTTAACATTATATCCTACATACCGTTCAGAGTATGTGGAAATTTAATTTTCATTCAAAATAACGAGTTTTCTATTTCAAAATGTTAAATATAACATTAACTGAACCATTCTGTTGGCGTTTTATACCATATTACCAAACATATAAATCAATTTTCAAATTATATTATTGTATTGCATAAGCCCAACGCACCAAAAGGTGTCATTGTAGACATTGGAATCGCTTTGTACTATATGCTAACATGCATAACAATGGTCACACGTATTTGTTTTCAGGTGCTTTTACAGGCATGCACATCATGCAATGGGGAAGCGTGGCCAGCCTTTGTCTTACTGCTTGCATTTGCGTGTTCTTGAACATTGTCAATATTACCGTTAATCGAAGGATTTTCATCTGCTATACGAACGCATACGACAAAATCTACAGAAAAAACGTCCGTCATTGTGCTCTGCGTCACTTGCTGGATGATTGGTTTCGGGGTTGAGTTGCCGAATTTTATCGGTTGGGGTGATCATACTTTTGACGAAAAAACGCATCAGTGCACTTGGGACCGCCACGCGGACCGATCATACACGGTCCTAGTGTCCGCCGGATTCATTATAGTTCCTCTGGTGTTGATCTTGTATTGTAACATGTCAATGATCAAGCGAAACTGGGATGTAAAACGGAACATCCATGGGTACAAAGCAAGGTGGGTGTCAAGGGAAAGTTAATTAAACCATTATCTTGTAGTTGAGTGATATTTGAACAGAAGATCTGTTTTCAACAATACTTGCATGGTGTAAGGAGAATGCGTAAAAACACGAAACTTTAAACAATCGTACACCTCACTCCATTTAAATCTTTTTATTGAAATTAAAACTAAATTTATTTTGTTTTAAATCACTTGTAAGATAGAACATTCAAGCGTTCGTGTTATATATATATTAGTTATTTATTTATTCAACTTTGCATTATATGTTATTTTACTACATTCCCAATTACGTATGATTTAGAATGTGTTGTAATACAGGGGGTAATCACTTTACTTACAAGATGGCGACATCCATGCTGAGACAGGTAGTTTTCTCCCTTTTTATAACCCTTTATTACTTGTATTTATTGTTTTTATGTCGCCAACTTTCCAGCCAAATCAGCAAGAAAGTGATTAGCATTTATTTCCTATTAATATTCGCTCTCTATATCGACTTTCCTCGCTGCGAATGTTCTCAGTGGGCGCTGTAATTTTGTGACCCGCTAAGAAATTTCGCAGCGAGTGAAGTCGAGATAAAGAACGAATATTAATACAATATAAACAATTATCACTTTCTTGCCTAAATTGATCGGCATTTTAACAATTATGAAAAATAATAATGTGTATAAAGCGTCGTCAGCTTGGTTGTCACGTGATTAAACCCTCTGTGTAACTGATATTGGGTTTGTGCCTTGTTTTAGTTACTCGAAGTCCGTGATTGCCACAGTAAGCCAGGTGAAGATTCTCATGACAATTATGATAATTACCCTGATATGTTGGCTGCCGTATGTTTCTCTCTTGCTGAAAGACCACGGCAACGAGGCTTCAATGGAAACCAATATGTTTATCACACTTCTCGCGCATTCGCACTCGACCTGGACTCCTGTCATTTATTTATGTTACCAAACGTAAGAAAACTACGAGCCGCAATAATAGTTTTACTCGTATTATATGGTATTTTTATGTTTATTCAAAACCAATATCATTTTATTGTAATGCTGTGTCATTTTTTGTATTTTTGCTGTGATTGTGCAATTTAGTACGTGCATTGTAAAACACTTTTTCGTTCAAATTATTAACTTGAACTACAATATTAAATTGTTGAAGACCGATATTGAATTAAAAGGATCGTACCTAAAATGAAACACTACTTTATGCTTTAGTTGCACACGTATAAAATGCAAATTAAGCATTCTTAAGCTATTTGCTTTTTTATTTTTGTTAAATTTGTTCATTATCGTGGAAATTACTATTGTGAAACCATCCGTAGTCATATTTAATAAGTATATCATGTGAATTGTCGTATAACATAGAAGACTATGGGCTACTTTTTTGTTGGCAGAAAATTTCGTGACCACATACATCGTCTCGTGTGTCCCGTGAAGGTTATCGGTCCGTTTGGACGAGCTGATGCTGGTAGTACAAGGACGGTAGACGCAAACAGTGCCACGGCGTCTCAGAAGAAAACGTTTCATAGGGTTCAACCATTTTCACCGAACGAAAATTCAAAATGCAATACGCCGCTTTAAGCAAATACCGTGTTTTCGCCTCATATATCTACGCCTTTGGCAATTAAAAGCTGTGTACTGCAACCACGGGATGTATTTGTATTTTCATCATCTACATCAGACGTAGCTAAACAGTCGAGTCTGGCGAATACTGGTTTAGGGAACAGCCATGCCTCGTCATTGATGCACCTTAAGTCCACGACTATGTTTGCCTGTGATCGTCCCAAAAGTTTATCGGATCAGTTGTTACCACCGGTTGAACACCATGATCCTACTGAATCTGTATTTGGAAGCACGACAGCTACAGGTACTTCATACAGTGGAAAAGCTCACACTTATTCAATCGCCTAATGACGTAATAACGTTCTGGCTGATGCGCGGCTTCTATGGTTGTTAGGGTTAACATATATATTGATGTGAACCGCCTTCAGTCAATGGCAAAAGTAGTTTTCTATCAACAAGTATAGTTATGGTTCCAGATAAGCTGTTCTTAAGGCTGTATACCTATTTTTTTTAACTTTTTTACTCTGTTCAAATGCAATCTGGCACCGCGTTTAGAACAGTCATAAAAAGTGGAATCGAACATAAAGACAATACTGTGTAATTCATATTTACTGTTATTTAGACAATTTGTTTAGTGTGATATCTGAAAATACATTTGAGGGGAATAGTTGATTTATACGGCAGATGTTTGATATACAATCTAAAACTACTTTAGAGTTCGGTGGTGTTAACTCATATAGTGTTTTTTAACGCCATAGAATAATAAAATAATAATTTAACACAACATTCCCATGTTCCCTGTGCGTAATGATTGATTATTGGAACTTTCATATATTCACCATGTATATTGGTCGAATATGGGAACTCACATAAATTCACCATGTGTTATGATCAATTATTTCTCACAGGCTTCATTTGCTTCAGGTTTAAACACTATTGTACTTTTCTTCGTTTTCTACATTTACATGCTTGTGTTTGTTTTGTTAATTATAGTCATGATGTGCTATATTGGAAATAACATTATCTAACATAAAGAACGTTAATTCTCCTCACGCAATGTGAAACGTGGTTGATATATCAACTCATTATATACATTGTATATGAAGATACATTACACTACACATAAACAGGCAACAAGTGTACACAATGTTTAAACAAAAGATCTATGAAAGTCACTTCAGATTGAATACTATTGTGTTGTTAAAAAGTAGAGTGTTAGACTTATTCATTATACATTTTGTACTTAGGCTCCACACTAAGAATATTTTGTACATGGGCTTTAACGTTATTGGATCAGCGCTTTTAAGGATTAGACGAAACACATATTATTTTTCATAAATCAGCATAAAAGTCATAAGTTAAGTGCCTTTTATTGCATAATGCACAGTGAGTAAGTTTTTTTTTTATATAATTGCAAATGTACGCAATTCCATTATACATGCCCTTTCGATAATTTTTCTGCATGATATTGTATTCGCTAATCGTGAATCTCAGGTTTACAAACATAATTTTCACTCCACATTAATAGGAACGGTTTTGTGGATTCAGAATTACCTCTGAAACCTAACCGTTGATATTTATTTTAAAGGAAATAAAAGGTCCGCATCATCTTTGTTGTCATATATTAGTTATTGAATATCGCGAAAATCTGAGGTCAGATTGCTTTATGTTGCATATACTACGCGATCGTGTGTGGTCGTTATGTACTTTTTATATATAGTTTACAAATTGTGTATGGCTAATTTGTAAAGTTAATTTACTATTATGTTGTTGTTTCTGATGAGTGTATGATGTAAAAATATATAAAATACAAATACATAGTGTTGTTATTCTTACTAAGTAGCATGTTACAAACACAAAATAAACTTCAAATGTCAACGTCAACTGATATTAACAGAACAGAATAGAAATTTATTACGACTTGTGTATAGTACATCGTCATCCATGTTATATTATACATATGGGCCGTGCTCTGTGAAAAAAGGGGTTTAATGCATGTCGTCCCAGATAAGCCTGTGCAGTCCGCAAATGATAATCAGTGACGATACTTTACGATTTTATAATAATTTTCGTTTAAAGAAAGTCTCCTCTTAGCAAAAAAAGGGATTAGGCGGAAAGTGTCGTCCTTGATTAGCATGTGCACAGGCTAATCTGGGACGACACTTTACGGACATGCATTAACCCCTTTTCCACAGAGCATGGCTCATATAAAAACTAGAGAGATTTTCTAGCATTGGGATTACAACTTAATCTACTCGTTTGAATTCTTAATGGATGACTTGATATTCACAATCTACACAAGTAAAATCTGACACTTAAAGGTAAGAGACATAAAAAGCAAATTCAAATGATGTTTGGATCCTGTGTGCAATGTTTAAATCGAACTTCCAAGTGAGTGTAACCAATGTTAATTCATCGAGAAATGCGTTATTATTTACATACTGTCAATGATAAAACTTGAATTTGTGTATTCGTGACTCAATTTCTCTCCCCACAAAATAATCTGTGCGAACCTTGTAATAGTCCTTAATATAATATGAGCAATGTCTTTACTTTTAAGCCAAATATTTAATTATTCATAAGCAACTGTCGATATAAAAACGATATCTGCCCTGTTCACCATAAACTGCAGCATGCGCTGCTTCTTACCCTTAGCAATCGTTTGCAAAAATTTAAGATAAATTCTTTCTAGTTCTTTGCATTTGGTATGCACCCAAATGTCGCACGAATACTTAAGTATTGGTAATACAAATGAGCCGCGCTCTGTGAAAATGGGGTGTAATGCATTTGCGTAAACACGCCGGTAATGCGGATACTTTGAAAACGGACGGAGAGTTCTTCAGCTTTTTTCGCATTTATTTTCTGTTTATTGGGTTTTTGGACACGGAACATTGTTACGCCGATCAATGGTGTAGTACTTCGTATTGCGAAGAAATAAATTTGCGGAAAAAAGGTTGATTATGTGAAAAAAGACGATACAATTCCATCGAAAATCAGCATAAAGTGGAAGATAAGTACATATTTCAACTAAATAAAAATACTTAGAAATAAATCAAGAACGTGTTCACTATTCGAATTGCAATATTAATATTTCTATTAATGTTACATCATCTTAAATGTGTAGTTCACTGACGTCTTTGAGGATTTTTTTTAATTTTACAGAGTCGGATGATACAATTTTATTGACACTTCTTAAGCCGAAAAACCTAATTACTATGGCACTTCTGTTCCCGATATAAACCCGACACATTTAACAGATATAATAACCAATTTTTAGAGGACCAGAAATGCAAAATTCGCTGTTGAATACTGTTATAGAAAGCATGTAATAATTAACAATTTCTGGACTGGCGTAAATTAAAAACGAATCACCGAAAATTTGCTTCATTTTTCCTATCCCTTTGGAATATGAGCATGATTTTGTTTTCCAAAGCATATTCAATGTAGACACGACATCTCAGGGATTATAATCTGACCATTATAGCGTGAAGTTTCAATTATTTTTCTTATATCGATTGTAACGCATATGCTTCCTGTCGATGTATTACGGAATCCGGATAGTGCCATCTATAACCTCGCCCTTCTTTCATCAAAGGCGACACTAAACACACGAAGCGATACACGATATTTTTCGCGACAGTCGCTGCGACGCACGATATTTTGCGCGACAGTCGCGGCGACGCACGATATATTTAACACGATATATCGTCCTTGTGTAGGTAGCCCAAAAGACGATATATCGCGTTAAATATATCGTGTGTAGCCGCGACTGTCGCACAAACTATCGTGCGTCGCCGCGACTGTCGCGAAAAATTTCGTGCGTCGCCGCGACTGTCGCGAAAAATAACTTGCGTCGCCGCTACTGTCGCGAAAAATATGTATCGCTTCGATTTTTTGCGCGACAGTCGCGGCGACGCACGATATTTTAGTTTTCAAATATCGCACATATCTGAATCTCGTGTATCGCGGTCTAATTTCAGACCGCGACACTAAACACACGAAGCGATACACGATATTTTTCGCGACAGTCGCTGCGACGCACGATATTTGTACAACACTCTTGGCTGAAAAGTAAGAATTATGTCATTTGAATGTTAAGTGTAAATTCATGCGAGTGTATTTACTAAATTTGTGCCAGATTTAAATACGCTCTATTCCTCGAAACCGCACAACAGTACCAGGTTTTCTCGGCCATTTGTAGGAAAAAATGTATATATAATCTATATCATTAACCACGCCGATAATATTAGTATTAAACACAATTAATTGGTCACACGCAACTTGCTTTAAACCGATCTAGTCTATGCTAACCCCAATTGAAAGAAGCGCGAACGAAACATATGTAAATTACATAACAGCCAAGAAATTTTTCTTTCTATTTGCTCTTTTACTTAAGAAATAAATCTAATAAAGAATTGTGTCATACATACAATTATGAATTGGGTGTTGGTATTTTTTCTTTATTAAATATATATTCGTGCTGATGTGACAAATAACGGATAAATTAAGTGTTACATTGTGTTTAGCAAACAATAATCAATGTTCTTGAATCTTTCATAGCAAAGCTCGTTTATATTAAACCGTTCAATACAATGTTTTTACATAGGATACATACACATTCACGCCCGAAAGCTTGATAATATCGATCTAGCAATACTTTCGCCTCCATAGTATATATTTCTAACATGAATAGCTTTGTTCTCCGGTCCAATCAACCTCTGCGCAGAGATTTGACCGCAGCCAGCTTTCATTCATTTTATTCAAACCTCTCTGCGCCGTCTGGTGCTTGAGGAGACGGCAAGGGAGCGCCACTTTCGTCTGTCAGCTGCTCTTGCGGGTGCTGTCTGCAGAGTGAGGCCTCTGTTCTTGAACTCTCGCTCCACGGTTCGGCGCCACGTCTCTTTAGGTCGTCCACGGTTTTTTTCCCCTGTGGAGTCCATCTCAGTGCCAACGTGGGTAGTGAGTCGGGTGGCATTCTGCAGACGTGGCCTAGCCATCTCCATCTCCTCAAAGCGATGGTCCCAGCTCTTCCACGCAGTTCCATTTTTGTTATCATGTTTAGCCAGAAGACTTTCATGATACGTCGAGGGCACTTGTTCTGGAAGACTTCCAGTTTGCGCTCGATGGTAACAGTGGTCTTCCAGCACTCAGACCCATATAGAAGGACGCTCAGCACGTTGCTCTTGAAAATGCGGAGCTTGGTGTGCATGCTAAGACTTGTGGTCCTCCAGATGGGCTTCAGGATTGCGAAGGCTTGGTTGGCTTTGCTGATTCTCACGTTGATCTCCCTTGCACAGTCTCCATCTGTGGTGACCTTGCTGCCCAGGTAAATAAACTCGTCTACATATTGCAGAGGCTGGTTATTGATGGTGATTGGGTTGCCCACTCTGGTGTTCTTCCCCATGACCTGAGTCTTTCTAATGTTGACCCTGAGACCTATGGTGCTTGCTGACAGTGCCAACTTCTGCTGGATGTCCTGGTTCCTGCTAGCAAGTAGTCCGAAATCATCGGCGCAGTCCAGGTCATCTAGCAGCGAGGTCAGCGTCCACTGTATTCCTTGCCTCCTTCCCTTTGTGGTGCGGCGCATGATCCTGTAAATTGCCATTGAAAAGAGGAGCGGCGAGAGGATACATCCTTGCTTCACCCCAGTTTCCACCTTAAATGGTTCAGTGAGCTGGTTGTTGTGGACGACTCTGCACTCAAAGTTTTCGTACAGGGACCTGATGACGTTGACAAGTTTCTGAGGGATGCCATAATGTCGCAGAATCTTCCAGAGGGAGTTCTGTGTAGGCTGTTCGAAGGCCTTCTCAAAGTCCACTGAAACCACGTAGAGGGATCCATTCCATTCCTGGGACTGCTCAAGGATCTGCCTAAGGACGAAGATGTGGTCGATGCAGGACTCGCCTTTCCTGAAGCCGGCCTGTTCCTGGCGAAGGATACCGTCCACTGCTGTTATGATGCGTTGGAGGATGATGCGGCTGAATATCTTACTGGTGAGAGAGAGTAAAGTGATACCTCGCCAGTTGTTACAGTTCCCCAGGTCTCCTTTCTTGGGCAGTTTGACAATGGTGCCGGTTTTCCATTCGCTTGGCGCTTCTTCACTGTCCCAAATCTTTTAAAGAATCTGACAAAGAAGCTGCGGCGTCACTGTGTCTTCTGCTTTCAGCATCTCAGGGCACATTCCATCGTCGCCAGGCGCCTTCTTATTCTTTAGCTTATGGATGGCTTCATTGACTTCCGTTACAGTGATGTTGCCGAGGTTGATGTCAAGGTCCTCTTCAGCTTCAGGAATGTCGGCTAGGGTTGGTGGGTCTGTGCGGTTTAGGATGGACTCGAAGTGTTGCTTCCATCTCTTCAGCTTCTCCTCTTCCACAGTGACATGAGTTCCGTCTTCAGCTCTCACAGGAAGGTCATTGACTGGCCGTAGTTGCCCTTCAGCTTCCTGGTGTTCTGGTACACTGTCTTCATGTCATTGTGCTCGGCTGCTGTCTCCGCCTCCTCTGCCAGCCTCTCAATGTACCTCCTTTTGTCTCTTCTGGCTGATGTCTTCACTACCTTGTCTTTCTCACTATATTCCTTTGAGATTCTTTCCTTAAGTCTTAGGGATTTGGTGTCCAACAGTTTCTTTTTGATCTGTCTTCTTTCTTCTATACGAGACCACGTTTCTTCTGAAATCCATTATGTCTTCTTGCTCTTTCTGAAGCCCAGAACTTCCTCTCCTGTCTCTTTCATTACTCTGTTGAAGCCTTCGACATCGTAGCGTTGGTTATTGATGTCTTCGGTCTTTGCTTTCCTGAGCTTCAAAGTCAGCTTGGCCACCAGAAGACTATGGTCGTTGCAGATGTCTGCATGTCGCATCACACGCACGTCCTGCTGAGAGTGCCTCCACCGACCGTTTTGAATGATGTGGTCGATCTGGTTCTTGGTCCTGCCGTCTGGTATTGTCCATGTTAGTTTGTGGATCTCCTTGTGCGCGAACAGGGTCCCTCCTATGACCAAGTCGTTCTGTTAACAGAAATTGACTAGTCTCTCCCCGTTGTCGGTGATCACACCCATTCCATGTCGTCCCATGGTCCTCTCTCTGTCTTTGTTGTCGCAGCCAACCTTAGCATTGAAGTCGCCGAGCAACATCAGCACGTCGTGTTGGGGGATGTCCTCTAAAACACTTTGAAGGGCGTCGTAGAATGCATCCTTGTCCTCTTCTTCCGCATCGTCTATTGGTGCGTAGCCCACAACAACAAACAGCTTGGCGTACTTGGAGTTCATCCTGACGTACAGCAGGCGCTCGTTCACAGGTTTCCACTGTAGCACGATGTTGGCCTTGCTCTTGCTGATGATGACGGCAACTCCTTCCCGCCGGTCGTTGTCAGTTCTTCCTGACCCGATGATGACTTCTCCGGAACTCACCTTCTTCTTGCCAGAGCCAGTCCATCTTGCTTCTGTTACTCCCATAAGAGTCAGGTTGTATCGGTTCAGCTCACTCACCACTTGTGCTAGCTTTCCAGTCTGGTAGAGTGTTCGCACGTTCCAACATCCAACTCTGATCCATCGCTTTGGCGTCAAGAGTTCCGCTATCGGGTTTGGGACGTCCTTGCGGCTTATATCCCCATCCTTCATACGTCCAGTTGCCTGGTCTGCTTTACTCCCGGCGCCCAACCCTCATCCTTATTCAGCGCGGGCTTGGGACCGTCTTTTGCGGAGCATAGCTGGATCAAATCCATGACGTCATAACCAACCACGTGATGATAGCCGAGCCACGAGACACAATAATTTTCTTACGGTGGCATAGAAGAGACATTTACTACTTTTTAAAATTGCACTCCTCTTTTTGTCTATCTCGTTCCCACGATATACTATCTCGAGGAAACGAGTAAGCTATGTATTGGAAACGACTTTCTAAGTCGAGGGAACGAGATAGAAAAAAAGAGGCGTGCTCAACTAAATAAAAGAGTAGTGCAATACATGTACATAGGGACAAATGTTTTGGCCTTTCACCTCAAGACGATTTAGCTAGTTAGTTAAAATGTATCAAGATATTTAATGAGCATTTTTAACCAAATAAAAAAAGGAAAATGTATATTTTCTTGTTATTTTATCAAATTGCTATCATAACACTAAAATAAATAAATAAAAATAAATCACTATTGAATGCTTAATTTTCAAATAAAAATACCGTATATAAATAAATGCCGTAATTTATCAATCCGAATGCAGCGCTTCTTTTTAATTAGATTCGCTAAAACGAAAAATCCTGAACCGAACGGGGGATTGAACTAGTGTCTACCGCGTGTTAACCGGACACTCGTACCGAGGCGCTAAGAAGCTTACACAATTCCTCATATGTTAGAAAAGACCTTATTTAACCACACGGCAAGACCTTAATATACTACACAGCTGACGAAATCACTTGATTGCGGCATTCAAGTCCAGGACACAGGGATGTTTAAGAAAAATACTCTACATGCTATAACAGTATACAAGGGATACAACTGTCGAATTTTCTGCACAACAACATTGTCCTAACAACGGCTCAAAAATCGCTTCCAAAAGCTCTAATTACACAATATAAACGGTATACCAATAGCCAAGACATGTATCTTTCATAAAATAATAATTTTGACAATACGCTTCGATCATTCATTAAATTAAAACGAATCCTTTCATTCAAAAAAGCTCAAAATCCTTACTTGGACACAGGTGTGAACGCCTAAAAATTGATACTTCTAGTTTTTATTTCCATATTCCTTTGAAATTAACCTCTTTTTCAATGTACATATTAATTGGCTAGTTCATTTAATAGTTTAATATAACATAATTACACTCAAATGTGATTATTTTTTTTTGGAATTCGTATAAAACCGCTTCAATGTCACAATAACAATAGTTTACTTTCATTTTGGATAATACACTACATGTATTTCAAACATGCGATTTGATTGGTTAATTCTACACTGCAGTAAACAGCTAGCCAATCACGTTCCATGTTACATTACTTAACAAATTGCATACACATGCTTGAAGATTGTAGATAATGTAAATAATTCAATATTAACGGTGTTTTTACACATATACAGTTACATGCCATCATATAAGTTGTTTACGTTTATTCATAAATTGTATTTGGATTATAAACCAAGGTAAAATTTGCTCAAAATTTCACTATTATTAAATTATGGAACAAAATGTGTCAAAGTGATTGTACACACTAGTGCTCAAGTTCGAAAATTATATAGTTTTTCTTGAAATTTTCGTTTCAAACAAAACTATTTCCACATTTACTACTATAAAGATAGGTATTTTCGGAGAGATAAATGTCTTGGCTGTTGTTATATAGTTTATTGGGTGCAATTATTGCTTTTCAGTTTTGGAAGCGATTATTTTGCTTTGGTTCAGTCCATGGTGTTGTGCTGTAAATTTGACATTTGTATCCCTTGTATATATTTGTTATATGTAGAGTATTTTTCTTAAAAACCCCTGTGGCATAGGACGTATTTTTCTTAAATGCCCCTGTGGCACAGGACGCTAATGTCTGCATTTGGTACGAGTGTGTGTGTTTACAATGTGAATACAAGTGTTGAAATATATTAGCATGTCTATATCCGTAGTATCGGCACTCCCCATGAATACATACGGATTTTGAAAGTGAACAAATACAAAAACACGCATGTGTTATAAGTCAATATATAGTTAAATGTGTATTCTTGCATTTAAATTGGCAATGTTTTGACAAAATACTGACGTGACTAAGCTTACTGTTGTATTCTGTTTCATGTACAATTGTCTCATATATCGGCCCTTCTGATTGGTTGCTACGATTTGTTACTATGCGCATGTGATTGTTCTACAAAAAAGGAATTTAATGGAAAAACGAAACTCTTGCTCATGTTGTTCTTAAAATATTTTTTAAAATTTTATTCAAAAATAAGCGGCATATAAAACATTTGATAAAGCTACTATTAATCCATAAACAAACTAACATAATTGAAAGTTACGTAATTAAAAATCATAGCATCACCCTGGAATAAACATGACCTACTTTCCAACGAACACCGGAAATCATGAGAATGATCGTCGTAATACTAGAAGTCATGGCTAACCATCAAATATATAACAACTTCTAAGAATTGAAACAACATTTGCTTTCCAGCACTTCTTGGAGGATTTTTGTTAAAGGCACGATTCTATGAGGAGTACCGATACTATCAGAGTAAGGGATTCTCGAATGAAACCGGTGAGATTGAATTTTCGATTTTTTTAAATTTCGAATGTATTCGAATAGATGTTTTGTTGAACAATTGACGGATTCAGAAAAATGTCAGTGAATAGCTCTTCAACTTTTCGAAGGAAATCGATGTTGACTTGAAAGGGTATTTCTTAGATGAATAAGTCGTTCTTTTGTCAGTCGATCAAAGAATCACTATCCACAAAGAATTGTCTGCTTACACCAAGTGCTTTAAAATGGAAAAGATTGATGACGATGAAAAAATGTAAATTTTAATAGGTAAATATGTTCAGAATGTTCATGGAATTTTCTCGTCATGAAAGAAAACAAAACTTGAAGAAAGCAAACATGGTTGTTACACAATTTTGGTGAGTAGAACAAGAACCAGTAGATGTTTGACATTTGTATGCCAGCTGGTAACAGCGGTAAAAAGAAGAGTTGTTTATAGACAAAAATTAACAATATTGGCGGAGATAAAAGCTGAATCATGCTTGACGAGTACATTCAAAATGAAAGCATTTTTGTGCTTTGCAGTGGTGAAACTGGAATTTTAGATTGAACACAATCGTTTGTGTTCTACTTGAGTGTACCATTGTCGCATAATTGATGTATTTCATGTCGCATAATTGGTGTATTTCATGTATATTCCTTGTTCGGTGTAACGGAATACATAATATCTGTCTTCATGAAGAAATGCATAAATGGGCATCATATGTCGTCGTCAAATTAGACGAAAAAAAATGCACCATGGCTGGGTTCACTAATTTGTTATGTCTATTGTAAGCACATGCAGCACTGTTAATTTGTGTATATTTTCATGTTAAATGACAGGTGACAGTTAAACAAATGTGGTCTCGCTTAATTATTGGCATATGTATGCACAAGATATGAAAGTCACACATAAAGCCATCCCGTATCAGGTAATTCAACTCATGTTAAAGTCAATCATCCAGACAGCCGTCACCCAATTTATTTGTCCATTATTGTATAAATTGGCATCTGCGTTGTATGAAGGAGTCTTACTTAAACGGCCGAACATACAAGTCGCATTATTGCTGGCTTTCGCGGGATGGGCCCATTGCGGGCTTCGCATGTATCTTGTATTTGGCAAACATTTTGGAAACGTTGTGTTGTATTAATAAGCAGAAATAAAACGCAAAGAAATCAGAAATGAACTTTGTTGGTTACTGTGTCTTTTCCACGAACGATACATAATTACGTGACACCATTTGGAATGCTGATTGCATTTGAATCGAGGCATATAGCGATATTTTGTCTTGTTACTCTGCTTTAGCGCGGGTGTTTTGGGACTATTTCGAGTGGCATTAACGGCAACGATCACAAACAATTTTAATATTACCACGAAAGGTTAGATTCAGTTAATTTAATCTGTTTTTGCTATTGTTTTAGCAATTAAAGACCTTTTTTAATTGCATCGGGAACACATTTAACAAGAAATATCTTTAAAAAAGATATACGGCGTTGATAGTTCAATGATTGAGATCAAGGATAGCGAATGTCTTTTTCTGTGCAGTTCTTAGCTGCATCACACGCAGTACGGGATATTACGCGGAGTTTTCGCAGCTTATTTTACATTATTACATATTGCTGGTAATAAACCTATAGAAACAAAACAGAAAACCAAAAGAAGAATGGAAGTGAAAATAAAACATAAGAGTCAACCGGCCACACGCGAAATATCCGTATTTATAGCCGCGTTCTTCGAACAAACCTGTTTTAGTGGTTTGTCGGGCATTTCCATTTGATTCGATTATTAACAGTATCGAGAATCATCGCGCTCAGGCTTAATACATTAGTCAATATGGTGGAATAATTCTTGTTAAATTTATCAAAAATTATTTATGTTATTGTATTGTTGAAAACACATTAAGAATCTTATATTAACATACCATAATTATAATGCTGAATATCTTCATTTAACATATTTCTGGAAAGAAAATTCCAGGTCACCTAGTTCACGGATAGCGTCTTTATTATATAACGATTATTTTACTGGTCGCGAACTCCGGTGATGACCTGTATATAAACTCGATACCTCGCGGGTTGAAATGCAATCCATTAAAGTGAGGCCTCGCTTCCACTGCTCTTTATACTTTTACATGTTTACATGTTGACAGGAATATGGAAGTAAGTACTAAATATGAGAACATAGCCTTTTAGTATAAACGCTTTTGCGCTGGTTATTCTATGAAAATTAAAGGTGCACGCTCAAACTGTATTGATGTCGAGAATTGAGTGTAAAACTGTTCAATCTATTAAGCCTTTTCATTAGAGATAAAATTGTTCATGCAGTAGAACAGTGTAACAAAGACGCGGATATGTTTCAAATGTTCTGGTGGTTTACTCAAATCAGCCAATGGAATAAATGAAGTGTATTCATTCGTACCTATCCGCGGGAAAATGTTATTTGAATTTTATTGGACACTAACAAAGGTCAGGTAAGGTGAAAAGCTGGCTTAATTCAGCTACGCCAAAAAAATAGTGTAGGATAAATAGAATACTATGTCGTCTCAGAAAGGCTTACACGACTCTGCAAGCCTCGCCATGTAAACCTTTCTTCATCTTGTCGGATGCATTCAAGTACACAATCACACTAACATATCATTCTCTATGTTTTATATTAACGAATATCAATTAAAACTTAATTCCTTAAAGGGGCCTTTTCACAGATTTTGGCATTTTTTTTACTTATTCATTAAATGCTTTATATTGATAAATGTAAACATTGGATCGTAAAAGCTCTAGTAAAAAATCAATAATAAAATTAAAAAAAGGAAAAGAACATTGCCCGGAGCAGGTTTCGAACCAGTTACCCCTGGAGTCCTGCCAGAGTCCTGAAGTAAAAACGCTTTAACCTACTGAGCTATTCCGCCGAGTACACATACTTGACGTATTTTATACCTTATATAAGCAATCTTCGTAGTTTCACAAAATATAACGACAAAAACAGAACTCTCCAAATTATTCAATCGTTTCGCGTTGCAACGCTTTATAATTTTTAGGTTTTAAAATCGTCAAAAGATGCATATAATGGCTATATTAGACCATGGTAAATGTTCAGTATTACTGTTTCCTCACAAATATCATAACTAAAACGAAAATTTGCGAATCTGAAACAACTTTTTTCAATTTTGTCAATTTACCAAAGCGTGAAAAGATCCCTTTAATTTGTGTTGGTATATTAATATGTTAGTTTTTCACAACGTATTACATAAACAGTTAAATAAACCTTGTAGTCTTATCAAATTAATTGGGCTTTTGGACATGTATTACATATCACTACACTTTGTAATACAAAGCGTTCGTTACAAACGATATTATATTATGTTTGCGATTGTTACACGGCGATGATTTGCGTTCGTATGACTACATTATTGTTTGAGAATTAATTGCGAATCTTTTCTCTCAGACCACTGCTCTAATTCGCACTATATGCACAGGCATTTAAACATGTTACGTTATCAAGTAATTGAAACGTAATTGAAACTGTATACCGCATGCAGTTATACACAGTACTACTATATTATTAAGGAGAAAGGACAGGATTAACTTAGCAGAAAAACAGAAGTACTCAATATGATCTTTGAACAAAACGCAAACGATATGTACATGTAGAGCAAACATAAGTTAAAGAGGCACCATATGAAGGCACTATATTAATGGTAGAGCAACTTTAGAAAATACAGACGCGAAGAAACAGTCGAGAACGCATCCGGTCTCAAAACATTAAGATTTACACTATATCAATTACAAATCATTCAAACAATATTCAAATAGAAGTACAACACATACTTTATTAAATATATTATAACACTGGCAATTTTGTAATACAAATTAAGAAAATGCAAACCATATGAAAACAGAAAATAATTCAGCTGGAACGAAAATAGTTTGAAAATTTAGACAACAAATAAATAGCTGTAAAATGCAGATAAAAGACAAATAGTTGGAAAACGCAGATAAAAGACAAATTGTTGGAAAACGCATGCGATATGAAAACTGATTTAAAACGTTACGATATTCACATATAAGGAAACGGCCATTATATATTATATATGGTAAGAAAGCGCGTAGTGTATAGAATTGGCTTGAAAATGCAGACGCATCGAAACCAAAAGGATCGCGTGACTTTATGGGGTTCCCCCTTTTAACTTTTAAGGATGTAAACACTCCGGTAAGTGATGCTTATTTCAAATAACTTTTTAAAACTATTTTTCTTTAGAATGTTTACTAGCGCATAAAAGATAGATTTTATGCTGCTTATGGCAATGTGAAATACATCAGAATTACTTTATTTAATGAGCCTGTGTTCTTGTTCACAAAAACGATTTGTACTACACGGTTATGCTTCACGCGACGTGAAATTTTGTCACCGATTTCAGCCGTATTCAAATATTTGTTCTCATATCTTAAGATATCGTCACACACTGCAAGAAAAACAAGTCTTTAATGCACTTAAGATTTTTGCAAATGTATTTTAATAACTTGAGATATTTGCAAAAGTACAGCTTTTAACGATACATTGACATTCAGTCCAGCCCGTGTGTCAACTCCAGAAGACCCGTTAACTGTGCACCCTGACAGATGCAATAATGCAGCAATGTGTTAAGACAAACATAAACCAGTATCAACACAAATAAAACGGAGTTTGTAAATTACATAAACTATTTTATTTTCTCAGTTGAATTATCCAAAGGGATATTAAAAAATTATAACTCTCTGATTATACTCCTTTAATTGACGTTTCGGCATAATGCCTTTATCAAAACATTGGAAATTATATGTTAACTACATTTTTACGTCTTTTGACTGCACAATTTAAATAACAAAGAACAATGTTTTTAAACGTCAAATGACGTTGTACATGATGACGTCATAAATGGCGTTATATAAAATGGCGCCAAAAAAATGTAAAAATTCGCCAAAAATGAAATGACGTTAAACACTTACATATTGTATCTTAATCCTATGTTAAATGTGTGCTTTATATATTTAATAAATTGATATTTTACAATAAAATAATCATCATCATATGTAATTATAATCTACCTTAACTTATTATCATAAACTAAATAGGGTAAACTTATTTAATGACTCTTATTATTTCAATCCATATCTATGTATAATATTCTAATGATATTTGATTAAATAATCATATATACTTGCTATTCTATATATCATATACACATTATGGACAAGATAAATTGCATAAAGTACTATTATTTTTACATTCATTTATGTTGATGATTAATATAAAATGTTTTTCACATATAGTTTTTACAAGATAGTTTCCCGTAGCAGGACATCAAGTTGATTTTTTGTATTTAGTCCATTTGGTGATTGCGTTTGAAACTTCTTTATAAATTCCAATTCTTTAATAAGTCTGTAATAATGGGAACTGTCTCTTATTTGTGTTAACACTGATACACCCATATCCTGCACTCTGTGGCCAGCACCATTGAAATGTTCTGAGATTGGTTTCTCTCTTCGTAGTCGCACGTCAGCCTCGTGTTCTTTGGCACGTTCCTTTAATGATCTGCTTGTCTCTCCGACGTATACCATCTTTTGGCATTTAATACAAAATATACCGTACACCAAGTTATAAATGTTACAGTTCTGTTTTATTTCTTCGTTTGGAATGTCACTTTTTGGGTTGTTATGAAAACCTCTTTTCAACATTTTACAGACTATACAATTAGTCTTACACGATTGTGGTATTAGTTGAAAACGTTTGTTTATCTCTTTATTTGTTTTTCCATGAACTAAAATGTCACCGATATTTCTATCTCGTCTGTATGCAACTATTGGTACGTCTGGGAATATATTTTTCATTCTGTCTGATTTATATAGTTTGTCTGTATGTTTTCGAATTATTGAGTGGATATTTGGAAGGTTGTTAGAATAAGTTATAGCTAGTGGTACTCTCTTGTTGGCTGTTTTATTTGTTTCTTTCTTCTTAAGTAATTATTATTTTGAAGATAATAAAATAACAACTGATTTATACTCAAAGCCAACCGATAAACATCAATATGTCCAATATGACTCAAACCATCCAACAAATGTGAAGAAAGCAATACCCTATGGATTAGGAATACGTTTAAAAAGAATATGTTCTGACGAAAACAAATACAAACATCGTAAAAAAGAACTAAAACAGAATCTACAAAAAAGAGGATATCCAAATAAATTTGTAAACCATGAGCTATCCCGAGTTGATAATTTAAATAGGAAAGACTAACTTAAGAAGAAAGAAACAAATAAAACAGCCAACAAGAGACTACCACTAGCTATAACTTATTCTAACAACCTTCCAAATATCCACTCAATAATTCGAAAACATACAGACAAACTATATAAATCAGACAGAAAGAAAAATATATTCCCAGTCGTACCAATAGTTGCATACAGACGAGATAGAAATATCGGTGACATTTTAGTTCATGGAAAAACAAATAAAGAGATAAACAAACGTTTTCAACTAATACCACAATCGTGTAAGACTAATTGTATAGTCTGTAAAATGTTGAAAAGAGGTTTTCATAACAACCCAAAAAGTGACATTCCAAACGAAGCAATAAAACAGAACTGTAACATTTATAACTTGGTGTACGGTATATTTTGTATTAAATGCCAAAAGATGGTATACGTCGGAGAGACAAGCAGATCATTAAAGGAACGTGCCAAAGAACACGAGGCTGACGTGCGACTACGAAGAGAGAAACCAATCTCAGAACATTTCAATGGTGCTGGCCACAGAGTGCAGGATATGGGTGTATCAGTGTTAACACAAATAAGAGACAGTTCCCATTATTACAGACTTATTAAAGAATTGGAATTTATAAAGAAGTTTCAAACGCAATCACCAAATGGACTAAATACAAAAAATCAACTTGATGTCCTGCTACGGGAAACTATCTTGTAAAAACTATATGTGAAAAACATTTTATATTAATCATCAACATAAATGAATGTAAAAATAATAGTACTTTATGCAATTTAACTTGTCCATAATGTGTATATGATATATAGAATAGCAAGTATATATGATTATTTAATCAAATATCATTAGAATATTATACATAGATATGGATTGAAATAATAAGAGTCATTAAATAAGTTTACCCTATTTAGTTTATGATAATAAGTTAAGGTAGATTATAATTACATATGATGATGATTATTTTATTGTAAAATATCAATTTATTAAATATATAAAGCACACATTTAACATAGGATTAAGATACAATATGTAAGTGTTTAACGTCATTTCATTTTTGGCGAATTTTTACATTTTTTTGGCGCCATTTTATATAACGCCATTTATGACGTCATCATGTACAACGTCATTTGACGTTTAAAAACATTTTTCTTTGTTATTTAAATTGTGCAGTCAAAAGACGTAAAAATGTAGTTAACATATAATTTCCAATGTTTTGATAAAGGCATTATGCCGAAACGTCAATTAAAGGAGTATAATCAGAGAGTTATATTTTATTTTCATTTTTTCTTTTAACAACCATCGGAAACATAAAAACCTATAATCGCACCTACTTCGGCAATGTTTTATACATTTATCTGTTACAGGCCAATTACCAACGTAATGACAATCGTATTTAGTATAATTATATATGATTTCCCGCGTTGAAAGACAAGGGGAGAAATAAAACTAGCATTTAAAACGTGATTTGCGCTTTATCGTTACAATACAAAACCGACCCATGTGACATATGAACTATAACGCTACTAGGCGTCAACACAACAATATCACAAAACATTTAAATATAGTAACATATTCTTTTCAATTAAAGATAAGTGTTATCGTACGAAAGAATGTTCAAATAACTATACGAAATTCTTGCCTTTTGACATATGCACATAACGTCTATTTATACATAGAGCTATGTGGGTGGCTAATTCTGTTTAGTAATTAATGATAAGTAACCGATTATAACAATTTGGAGGAAACATACAATTATTTACTTCAACGTTAAAAAAATACCTTCATCTGCATAACAATTAAAGCATTTTCATCTTTTGTTGTGTTTAGCTGTTTATTCAAATAGGTTCAATTGTCAGTAAGTATATACATACATTCAATTTGCCTAATGTTAACATTTTGCTGCAAAAATTGTCAATGAATAATAGAAATATAGAAAGAAGGTTCGATTTTGTATCCCGGTCACAGTTTTCTATTAATCTTTATTCGTTTGTGCGGCGACCTGGGACTCGGCAGAATCACCTGGGACTCGGCAGAATCACCTGGGACTCGGCAGAATCACCTTGGACTCGGCAGAATCACCTGGGACTCGGCAGAATCACATGGGGCTCGGCAGAATCACCTGGGACTCGGGTCGTCCTAAGACCGGTGTCCCAACCCCAAGAACATGGAAGGTTGCCACCCTACGGCGACTACTTTGGAGATACTCAAAGTAAAAGATGAGTCTCTGCGTACTAATGGCATTCTTGCTATATTACAGTAAATTTGCCATGAGGACGCCATAGACGCAAAAGTAACAACAACGTGAAAGAAAACGCGCCAAGAACTTAGTGCGGTCATTTTGCTTACCTCCAGTGTTTGTGCCAATCTACCGATACCAGTGTAGCAATGTGCTTACCGAGAACTCGAGCCTTCTGGGCCGCGAGGGCATTTACCATTCACTTTTCCAATTACCAGAATGACTTTTTGTTAAACAAGTGTGTGTGTGTTCTATAAGCCATATTTTCTTCTACATATTTGTTCGAGTAACCCCATACCGGCTGGCTTAGTGTTTGCTCTAGACGGGGCTTTTTATAGGTCTAGTACTGTAAGTAGACTGTTGACTACCCTAAGTCTATTCCAGAAAATGGTGTCCTGACTGCGCTTCCTTGTCCACGGCCCTAAGACTAGGGCATAACGATGATCAAATGAGCCGAGTTCTTAGAAAACTGGGCTTAATGCACGTACTTAAAGTGTCGTCCTAGAATAGCCTGTGCAGTCCGCACAGGCTAATCAGGGACGACACTTTCCGTTTTTATGGTATTTTTCGTTTAAAGGAAGTCCCTCCTTACCATAATCAAGTTTAGGTGGAAAGTGTCGTCCCTGATTAGCCTGTGCGGATTGCACAGGCTTATCTGGGATGACACTTTACGCACATGCTTTAAGCCCAGGTTTCTCAGAACAAGGCTCAAATGAACAAGCTTTCATGAAGTCTCCACAATAAAGAGCGTTGATATCAGCGAAAAGCTTCAATGTTAAAGTACATACAATGTATTCATGTGTCTCTTTGAAACTAAGCGTATTGCTAGTAAAAAAATAAGTAAACTTAAAATGTATACTGCATGTTATCAACAACTTGTAACAGATATTATCATTGGCTACATTATTTTTAACATATCATTACCATTGCTTTATACGGATACAACATCAAACATAGTTTATTAATGAACATACTTGTCAAAGGTATTTATAATGTGATAGACACGTGGCTTAAACGGTACAAAACAAAAATAGTAAAGGAAATCATGTATATGCATTCATTTAAAGAGATTATGGTGAGTAAGAACGCACGCCAAATGAATTTAAATAGAAGTTGTTGTTGAAATGAGGTGCTCAATGACAATATTCATTTAAAACAAATGTAGTTTTTACAGGAATAATTCCGTTAGTTAGCCAAACTATTCCTACATGCAAGGACTGGTGAACGTAAGATTACTGGTACTAGTTTGTGTTTGTTTTGTTTTGTCGTCATTCGCAATAAATCCCGCTTGTTCAATTTAAAATACGAGAGCGAATGAAACGTAACTTTATTAAACGCGAATTCTGAGAAGCAACAAGTATTTCTAAAATGTGGGTCATATGAGCACGTATTCAATAAAATTTTCTGAAATTAAGCAAAAATATTAGCACGAACATGATACGATTGTAACTTGGTTCAGCAGAAGCTCCATTCAATTTTAGTCCAAAGGGAAGGTCCTCTATGCAAACCTTTACAGTGGCGAAGCCATTAGAATCTCTTGATGTCACAAACTCCATATCCCCGAAGTGTTTTTCAAGCTCTTTTATATACAAAACGGATCCCGAGTAGAGCTTGTTGATTTCATCTCCAGTAAATTCTAGCATGTTACAGAAAAACGTCTTGGTTATTGGTACCGAATTCACGTCGGAGTACACTAGACCGTGACTAATACGGATCAAGTTATAGTTACCATCCATCACATCAAGATTGTTCTTAGACGATTCTTTCCATATATACGATACACTACTGGCATTATATGACATGAATTCTAATTTAAATTCTCTAGTTTTGTTATATAACAAAACTGTCCATTTTTGACGCAGAAATGTATTGACAATACCAAAATATTTCTTTGGATCGAATTGGGATGATTTAAGTTTCAGAATAACAGCAAAAAAACTCTACTTTCGATTGATTATCGTTTTTTTTATGAAATTCGTAAATACGGTAGATGGTGCGAAAGTGAGGTTACTTTGAATGAGAAATTGAACGCCTTTAAAATATGATTTGACGTCACTGGAGGTCATTTCCGATGGAAATATAACAGGTTCATTTAATATCAGTTTAGCGAATAATCCAAATCCCCTTGCCGACCATCTCAGTGCCGGGTAGTAACACACGACAGATGAATTTCGAATTTGTCCAACTGGGCAATGCACAATCTTGCAGTCACTGTCGTCCTGAAATTGAACACAGTTATGGCGCTATGTAAAAGTGTTCGTACACACACACACAAATCACTTGGACTGGCGTGTGACTTAGATGAACCGCTTAAGACGTGATATCACTATGCTATTATGCACAGTATTAAAGAGTTTTTTGAATATGAATGAACTTAGTCGATAATCCGAAATGCTCATAATATGTCATACATACATGTATAGGAATATGAAATATTAAAATTCGAGAAACACTATCAGGAGAGAAATTTGTGTTCGCAGGTATTTTGTTTTAGGCAAATGATCAACTCCACTGGTATTAAATGACAATTAATACTTATAGCGCATACACAATAAAAGAAGGATCACAACTGGGGTAATTGACTCGATGAGTGTAGTTTATCAACGCACGATATTCTATTGTTTAATTTCATAAAACATAACTTTCATAGAAGTCGAATTGAAGACACGTTAATACATTCATACATAATGTATAATAATACCACTAATTATACTATATATATATAGTATATATATACACATATATATATATATATATATATATATATATATATATATATATATATATATATATATATATATATATATATACATTTGTATTTCCTGAACCCCTGTAAGCAGCATTTAGAAGAGACTGCAACCTGGAAGACATATTGGTTCATAAAAAACACAACCGAATGTTTTTTCGGGTTCCAAACAGGAGCGCAATCTGTCCGTACATGATGGAGGCCGAAAAGTTCAGCGATACCACCGGCAAAAGCTACAATGTGCGGAACGAGGTCACCTGCAAATCCACCAATGTAGTCTACGCTGTACACTGCGAACGATGTAAGACCTTTGTATACGAAGGGGAAACGGGAGATACCCTGTACCAGCGACATCTCCTTAACCTGTCGACTCGACACAATGACCCGGTTGCCGAGCACTTTTACACGAACGGCCACAGTGTCGCGGACTTCCGGATCATGGGACTCGAAAAAGTAAATAGATCGGACGAGTACCGGAAGACCGTCGAACAACTTTGGAAGCGTAAATTGAGGACGTTCAAACCATATGGACTAAACACAAAAGACTAATAAAAATGGCGCGCAATGTAACGTTCAATAATATAACGTCACTTCCGCTAAACATGATATGATTCACAAATAAATGCCGCTGAAGAAGACCGAGAGGTCGAAAGCTACGGCAAATTTAATAAAAGCGTTTTATTTTAGATAAGCGGCTAAAAGCGACTTTATTATATATATATTCATATATATATATATATATATATATATATATATATATATATATATATATATATATATATATATATATATATATATATATATATATATATATATATATATATATATGAAGAAAGATATGCGTTAACAACATACATATTCCTATTGGAGACTTCGGCGTGTGCGCTTAGCTACGATGCAGAAATGAAGCAGACATACTGTGAAATCCCCATCCCCCAAAAAACGTGTGTGTGTGTGTGTGTGTATCAGAGTTTATCCTGTCACATGCCTTTAAATCAGCCCGATAACCAGGTAACCTAATATCCCAAAAGATATTAGGCTAGATCACCACGTGACCTCGAATATCCGTCAGTTGCTATCCGCGCATGCGCATGCAGTTACTATTAATAAAATATACTTTTTTCTATTAATAAAATACCAAATTCATGTAAAATAACATTATTATTTAAACAGCATAATTTCGTCTTTGTGTATTGAATTAATTACGAGTAACTCGATTTCTGTGTGTTTTAACAAGATGGAAGCTAGCCTAAGCGCTTTGCCTGACGTGACGTCACAATGTTTTTTTCGCGCGTGATGTTTACCATATTACATATTTAAACACAAAATACTCGAAAACTAGATATTTTAGAAATAAAAAGATGGTTCATTCACACTTATATACCCCACACTTACACCGCAACACATCTCTTTAACGTTTGGAACAGTTTTACATACACAGAAGGGACAGTTACATGAACATTTATTTACAAACATGAAACCATAGTTGTATTTGGGAACGATCCGATCAGGATTCATAAATACCCTAACACTATGTTAGAGACACAGCGGAAATGCGTCGGATCTAGAAGATACGGTGAAATTATGAGTATGTTTGGGTTTCAAGGGAGATAATTATATTTCACAACAACGTTATTTCGATTTTCCGGGATCTATTACTTGATACTCGTTCACAGTCGATATATATATATATATATATAAAGAGAGAGAGAGAGAGAGAGAGAGAGAGAGAGAGAGAGAGAGAGAATATATATTTTTTTATTTTTTTTATTTATTTATTTATTCATTTATGTATTTATTCATTTATTTATGTAGTTGCTCCCTCAAAATTTATTTTGGGGGGAGCATATAGTCGCCGCTTCGTCTGTCCGTCTGTTTGTTCGTCCGTGCACAATTTGTGTCCGGGCTATTTCTCAGCAACTAATGACCGAAATTCAATGAAACTTTATGGGAAGCTTCACTGCCAAGAGGAATGTGCATATTATCAACGGGTTCTGGTCGGATGATTTTTCACAAAGTTATGGCCCTTTGAAATTTTCTATAAAAAATTATTGTCCCCCCCCCCCCCAACTACTGTGCTCTCAAGACGTTTCCTTCTATCTGAATATATAGTGCAATATTGTGACCAAAAAAAACTTTGAGGAGCATCACCCGTCTTCGACGGTTTCTTGTTTATTTAATAATAATATGTGTTAAAATGTCAAAATGACTCGAACGTACCATTGTATTGTTCTGTCTGAGTCTACAAGAAAGAGGAGGACCGCCTCTGTTTCTTGTGATCGCTGTCCAGACGATCAACATTGCGAAACCGCTTTTTCCTATACCCCGTAAATCGTCTTTGCTTGCTTATGTACACTGATTAGATCCAAATACTTGTTTTTTGCAAATGAAGCAAAATATGTTTTTATAGTAAACAATGTTTCCAAATGCATTTTGATTCAAATATACAGAATAAAAAGCACCGTTGCACAATGATTTCAGTGTATAATGATCTAGTCCTAAATTGTTTAGTAAAAGCTGATAATTCGGATCAGCGCCATTCGAAACTTGAACGCCTAGGCATAAATCAATTTGTTCCTTGTAGCATTGTTTCTTTACAACTAAATAATGATATTCATTGTTATAGACAAAGTCGGCTCTACAAATATTGGAAGGATATGACGCAAATGAAACAGTATGCACCAACTCAATTCCAGATGGGCTGCGGCTATCGCAAACAATCTTCACCTTCCATTCTTTGGCATCCGCGGCCCCATTGCATAGGGCACAATCCTTATTAATGTAAAGTTAATGTCGACTTTGAGAATACACAGGCGCCATTGATTCCCAGGGAGAAATATTAAAGTAACTACAATTAGCTGTACCGTTGCACGTAGAAACCATGTAGAACGTTTCATGGGTGTCCACCTTTCCGAAGGTTTGATCAGACAAGGGGTACATACATTCCTCGTCTTCATGAAATTCACATTTTCGGGTGTCACGAAAACAACAGTCGTCAAAGAACTCGCAATCCGCATCGCACGAACAGTCTAAAAAATATTTCTAAACATGGCGAAAACATGATTTTAGCTGTGAATTTTCTGCTGCCAGTACTGTGTTATTGAAAATTTGTTTATAATACGGGTTGTTTCGTTGTGCCAAGTCGACTTGTAAAGCGTAAGCGATTTTCATTGGCTATTGCAGCCAATACCACACGCTATTAGCCAATCGGTTAGTATTTAACAAAGATTTTCATATTGCATTTCCGAAATGGCGGACATTAACAACAACGAGACAAATGTAGCATATTTAAAATCCAATTAATTAAAAACGGAGCAGAAACGATTTCAATTAGAAAAGTTAATCTTCAAAACACCATTGTTGACATCATGCCAATATTATGTGATACGAAATTAAAAATAATTAGAGTTTTTGCAGATGATGCAGAGGTGTCACCATGATAACGTTCGGTGTGTTAAAAAGCTTTGGGTACGTTTAATAAATATGCGTATTTATTAAAATGTAGATCCTGTAATATTTTTATAGATAAAAATCAACATCCCGAAAATGTCCAAGAAGTACTACTTTACGTTTCTTTATAATGAACATGAGGACTAAACCACCGGTACTTGCATCAATAATCCCATTCCCCACCCACCAATGTATATTCTTTATTAAGAAAAAAGGATGCAACACAGCTTCTAAAGAAAATAACTTTCGGCCCGGATGTTCGTATGTCCGTCAAAGTCACAAGAAAGTTTTAATTATTTTTCTTGACACAGTAGCAAATTAACATGCTTATTATTCTTAATTAACTTAAAGCAAAACATTTTTCCATATATTAAACTGTATAACTATTTTTAATTCAACATTTTAACAATTTTTCCGGTACCTTTGGACCAAGTTGCGTCACTTTGTTTGGATCATTTCATTTTATTGAATTTCTACAGACGAATCCAAAGTTTTGACTTTCAAAATGTCATGAAAAAGTAAATGGAATTTATTTCTTAATTATTTGATCAGTTTTGTAAATCAGAAATACATCTTAATATATTTTTCAAAAATGAGTAATTATTTAGCCGAAATATGATGTTCTATCAACTGTACATAATGTTTTCATACTGAAGGATTTGTACTGCAAGGGACTCAAGTAAATTTATCACACCTCAGGCTCTATTGATAAATGTGCTCAATTGGCTCTATGTATTTGTTCCAAGGGTTATTATTATCTTCACATTTATATAGCTCTCTCTGTTTATTATATATCCAAGAAAATGTCATTGCTGTTACTCCTTAAAATAATACAGACAACACATTTCATAGAAAATTTCATTTGAACTTAAACTGTTAATAAGAGAGGAACAACATAATATGTGCAAAAGTTTACACCATTTTATTTTGACAATACGGTGAGTTTTATACGAAAATATTAAAACAAATTACTATTTTAAAAATATACAATTACATAGTTCAAGAGTTGTTTTCTATATATAATAATCTTGCGAGTAAATTATATAGAGCCAGCAGAGTAATTCTACTAGAACAATTTAAATCATTGCTACAAGTACTATATAAGTCTTTATACGGCTTTCACTTAAGAAAATGTTCAATTAAATAAATCAAGGTTTCTATGTATATTGTGTCTTTAACCTCAATATTTTGTTGGGGCTAATGTGAAGCCAATGGACATGAAACAAAAACTACGAATATTACCACCATACAATGTCACGTACAAAATAATTATCACCTAACCCATGCGTTTTGAGAACATAAGATTGTTTAAAACTTCATACATTTACTCTTTTATTAAATATTTCGGCCAAAGGCCTTCTTCAGTAAACGATTATTAAGACAACTTTACATAGCGTTTTCTTCTGTCGATCATAACGGAAGTAAATACAAAAATATAAATAAATGACGTAACGTAACCCGACGTGAACGTGACGTTACGCGCCAATACTCGGATAAGATTGTTTAAGCTCTTTATTATATCAGTAAATATTAATCATGTGAAACAAGGACAGGTTATTGTTTACTCCAAATGTATGATTTGATCACACCTAGAAGAACAAAACACCAACATGCTACACACCAAATATTGAACCCCTGACCCTTGCGGTTTCTGTGTTGTTAGGGATTATCAAATACATTAATCTATATAAATCAGTTGACCCCTGAAGCGCAAACAGTTTTGACCACGAAGACATGCTTTGAAGAAACTAAGCAAAGAACCACTCTATGGTTGGCATGCAACGTAACAAACAAATTGGCCTTGCGGTTTCAGAGAATGATTATATTATTTATATTTATAAGCAAAACAGTAACCCCTAGGGAGGGCAAATTTTCTGCATGAATTGAACAGACATCAAAGAGAACCTCATAACGATGTTACACACCAAATATTGTAATCATGCCCCTTGTGTTTCCTTTACATATGTAAACACTATAACTCTCTCTGAATATAATATGAAATGCAGCACATATTTTTATAAGTCTATAACTCTCGGTTTCTTAAATGAAATATTCACATTTTATGTACTAGAACTTTCAATACACAAAGTTTGGATCACGATCAATTCAAGCGCAGTCTGATCAGGATCCAAAGTGTTCGCTTAACATCTTTAGAAGTACTGACTGAATGACAATTATGTTGAACATTTTGGATCCTGATCAGACTGCTCTTTTGGAGCCAAAATGGTCGCAATCGCCAATTTTCTGTTATGTGGCCTATTTTTTTCTCATAATTGATACAACTTATCATGATATAAAGCAAGTCTGTTGTATATTAAAGAGTATTATTTAGTGTGCATATTCCACCCATGGATGAAAGTTACAAAGTTCGTTGTTATTTAAAGCTATTAAACAATGTAAAAAGTATTTTTTATTTAAATCAAATGCATGCTATATCTGTTATAAACATTCATATGACATACACTCAACAAAAGTTTAACGACCACTACACACCTGATGTGTTCAATAGTCTATATTGAAGCAATATAGTATAATACATGCGATAGGTGCTTTTACCTATAAATACATATAACAATATGTTTACTATTATCATAGAAAGCTTCTACAGCAGTGTAATAAGATATATAAAACACTTAAAGGTTAATGCAAGTATACATAAGGTTATATTGTCTGAATTTTAAATTTTCAAAAATAAAAAAATAATCGATTTAGACAGTTTTAGTTTTATGTTTTTTTGGTAGACTGCTCACTTTTCATGCTTTTATTTTTATTTTTATTTATCCCCCCCCCCCCCCGACTCAACTATTTTGAAAAATTTCCCGTAAAATTAGAATCTACCGCAGTGGTGCGTTGCACTTCGCTCTGCGAATCATATCTATTGCAGCAGTTGAATTTATTATTGTTTTAATTTACATGCAAAATAAAATTTGAGCTTTCAATTCAATCTGTATACCGCACATCACCTTGTCCTTTAACCATGCGACCGCGTGGCTTCCAATGGAATTATCGTATTAATAAAAATTTCCTTATATATCATTTGTGTCAAGCAAGTTCATTATACTGATGTTGCTTCGGAACAATGTGGTTAGTCTGAACATAATGACAGCGTTAATTTGACGCATTCCTTCAAAGGCTTGCCACACTATTTGTAGTTTTTCAAATAGGTAACACGAGTAATTACGTGTTTCTTGTTCTCGTTGTTTTCTCAGTTTTGTTTCGAAGTAAGTGTAATCTTAATTTTGAAAAATCCGATGTGTTTGTTATCCATTATTAGAGAGATTCCTTGTTTCTCACTTTCGCCCGCTTGATTACGAGAACGAAAACGCGAACAAATGATACAGCACAGCGAAATCACGATGTGAGGTTGCACAAATATTATTACTTTTAATATCGCGACCTTGCATCCCATTCTAAGAATTCTCATTTTGATGTGTTTACTTTTCATGCGAACATATTGATGATTTAATGTTGGAGCACACCACCCAGATGTTTCTTGGTAAAATCGAATAAATGAGACGGATGATTTGCATTTAAAAAATGCAAACAGTAAAATTGGTCACATGTTAATTCAATATTTAAATAACATTGCATAGGAAACATATGAAGTACGCTTTCAATCGATGACAACCGCCTTAAGTCTTGGTGGCACAGCTTGTATGATATTTTAATTATTTTCGAATATGAACTGGTATCCGGGTAAGAACATACAGTTAATTTTCTTTTCAGTTAAGTGTAAAACGAACTGGAAATCGGTCTAAGTTTGTAGGTAACATTATACTAAATAATCGTTTCATGTAGGGCTGTACTCTCTAAAAAAAATATCAAAGTTGACTCAAAGGCATGTTTTACACTAATGTTCGGGTTTTATCGTTTTGAGATAATGGTCGGGCAGGAATATGTGTTCACTACCGAATCTCTGAAATATGATAAACTGAAAGACTATGGTAAAGCATTGCACTGAAAAGGTTACATTCCTCTAAGAAATGTCCGGAAAAATGTTGCAAAAACAGTCGATTTCGATTTGTGTCGAGTTCTTTCTTGGTTTGATCATAACATATCTTTTTTATTGCATAAATCGATTCCGCTTATAATGGCCTTTAAGAAAGGTATGGTTATGGGGGTCTTTATGTGCAAAATGTTACATTTATTTTCGCTTGAAGTTGTCGCCTTTACATTGAATTTTTTAGGGCAACTTTTTGGTATATTATGACCTGGTGATGGTCACTTGGCTGATAAATCTCTCAGCTGTGACTTTCTGTTGTCTAGAGGTGTTAAGGTTATATTACATTTATCCCGATTCTCATAGGGTCCCATTATAAAACTGACAACTTTCAAAGCATTTTTCGTGCCTTTCCGACGTATCAATTTTTCATCATTTCAAAGATGGATCTATCCTCGTCCAATAATTGCAATCAAAAACATACAGTCTCGCAACTTCTAAGAAAGTAAATTGCTGTCGAATGCACCCACCATAGAAAACAGTGTTTCGGAAGCCTTATTTCGACAAAAAAAAACATACAATAGAAAACATCCCCCAAAAGTTCGACTTTCAAGTTCTCTTCCAATCCAAGGCATCAAAGTACTCTAGACACATACAGGTTATTCGAATTAAGCACAAAAGACATGTCTTACATTGTTAAATGGCCTTTTTTAAGAACAGAAAATGAACTCTTCAGAAATATGCACTTCATTCGAATGGGCCACGGAGGGATACACAATGATTTAGTGTAATGTAATCTGAATGGTCTAGATCTCAGGCTACATTACAATAAGTTCACCTTGGTCTGTATTTCACGACCAAACATGGACTTCATATAAGAATATTTACTTAAACTATATTAATATGTATAGAATTCATCTCTGAGTAATGGGAAAATAAGTTACGTAGTTGATTTGCAAAAAGAAAGCAATTTGAGAACATTCATCGCCTTTTCTTGAACGGATTCAAACAGCAATCGTTTTTAAATAAGTATTTTATTTAGTCTTTATCTGGATACTTGTCAATGTATTATTTAGTTAAGGCAATAAAGTGTGCTTGTTTGGTTTCACCTCAGAGCAGTCATGCGACTAAGCTGTAATAAAGTGCGTATTTTGCTCTTAGCCTTTTGAAGTATGATTACGAATGATTTGAAGGTGAGTACATGTTTTTGTTACTACCGCACCTCGTTTACATTTTTTATATATAATATCTATAGATCTACGTGAAGTTCAGTTTGATTTACCTCATGTGTGTTCACTTGTAAATAGAAGGTGTATTAGTAACATTATACAATGATTAAATTATAAAATAATTTATTTTCAAAGTATTTCTGTTATTAAAAAGGCCAATTATTAGTTTTATGTTACTGCAACGAAATTTCGAAAGTCAGTGTCGTTTTCTAATCCTTTATTAACCATGTACACTAACTTACATTTTTAGCTGAGATGACCGCGTTTTGTTACATCAACCATGTTGTCAACATGTTTATTATTCAGTTATTTCTATATATTTACTATATTTTGTCGTCAGAAGTTTGTATTGCCAATAAGCAACGCAATCTACATGCTTGCAGGTAAAATGACATTTACCGCGAACAGTATAAATTCATATTAGTAGATGCGCTTATTTCGAAATGCTATGTGTTCCATAATAAAAACATAATTAACACAATCGTGTTCATTAACAATAAAACTGTTCGTGACATCAAGGCCGACATACACTAAAATCGACGTTAAGTAGAAAGCAATCATCTCTGATAATTCACATTTATTCGAAATTATCACTAATAAAGCCTAATTTTAATGTTTAACTGAGATCACGTTGTTTTAATTGTGTCGTACATACACTGAAAAATACACACGAAATGGGTGTTTGCATCATTATAATCCATATGATTATTTTCGATTGTGTCGACTATTACTAAATACAGATGTCAATAAATAGTTTTAAAAACACACAAATAAATCGACAAAATCTATAGATGGAGACATGTCAGCAAAATGCGTCAAAAGGTTGTATTGAACAGTTAAGATTATAAAATAGGCAAACATTAACATATATGTTTACCTATACCTTAACACATTTTAGTTGTTACATTAAATAAATTGTTTTCACATAATTCTGTATAATATGGTATTCGGAATCCATAATTGACATTTCAGAAAAAAAGCAATTGTACATTCGCATACATTTAGATTTGCTAACCCACAGAGGATACGAGCAAGAAAGTTTCCCCCGATTTTTTTTAGATTTTCTGAAGGTTCGTTGTTTGTTGTAAGAAAATGATAAGAACGAACAAAATAAATATGATATTATGTAAATAATAAAAGTTGTACAATACTTTGTGTGTATTCTAGTGCTTTTTGTTTTCTGCTTTATTGAATTGCGTGACGTCGCGCTCAGTAGTTACGTAACGTCAAAAAGTACGGAAAATGAATGCTGACGTTAAGGTGTTTTTTAGCCGTTGCTTCTTGATTCTTTTTGCTGTTATGTGGCAGTTATTATTCCGAATTTTAAAGTTTACATATCAAAACACGCAGAATTGATTTATCTTTTCGACGAGATAAATATTGTTTTTGAGACATGTTGCAGGACAACTAGATTTCTGATTAAACTGAAACATCCTTTAATTATTTACAATTACTGTTTAATTTACTTTTTTTCTTAAGTAATTAAAGGGATTTTTAAAATGAAAGTGTAATGTTTGTATCAACTTTGCGATGCAAAACTATGTAATGAGATCATAATATGAGCCGCGTTCTGAGAAATCTGGACTTAATGCTTGTGCGTTAAGTGTCGTCCCAGATTGGCCTGTGCAGTCCGCACAGACTAATCAAGGACGACACTTTCCGCTTTTATGGTATTTTTAGTTTCAAGGAAGTCCCTCCTTACCGAAAATCAAGTTTAGGCGGAAAGTCTCGTCCCTGATTAGCCTGTGCGGACTGCACAAGCAAATCTGGGACGACACTTTACGCACATGCATTAAGCCCAGTTTATCATAAACACGACACATATAATTATCTGGATCATCTGCACTGTCTTGATTAGTAACGCTGTTCTGGACGCACTGAAATACAACAACTTATCCATTTATTTCAGTCTCGTGCAAATTTACAAAGTTCATATAACAATTTACAAATACAAGTATCATATGAAAGTGTTAGGAAAAGAATGTCTGTTCTGTGAAGAACTTCACGAGGCTACATACTGATACAGCATTTAGTTACTTATTAACATCAAATAATTATAAAATAGACATGACATAACATAATAGAAATAATGCACACAACTAAATAATACATGTACATTACACGGACCGAAAAATGTCTGGACATTACATAATTTGAAATTTCACATCTGCACATATAAATACAAGAAACAGTAGATATATATCAACTCACCTCGCATGTATAATAATAACTCCCGCAACAAAAAAGTATACATTGTCAATGGAAGATGACAATGGTTGATATCAGATTAATTTATTTTTTAATTACAAATTTTAGTAGTTATAAGAGTAGTTAAATAGTATGGTATGAGCTTCCAATGGCTTTGGATGCGATTACGAACAACTCGTTAACCTATAGATACAAAACAGAAAACCAAAAGAATAATGGAAGTGAAATTAAAACATATGAGTCAGCTCGTCTAGAAAATAAATGACAATTTGCAACAATTATTTGAATATTCATAACATTAGCATAAGGCTCTTAAATAATAATAACAAGATATATCTTTAAAAAAGATATACGGCGTTGATTGTGGTTGGAGTTTTGTGAAAGGTAAAGAGTTCAATGAATGAGATCAAGGATAGCGAATGTCTTTTCCTGTGCAGTTCTTAGCTGCATCACACGCAGTACGGGATGTTAGGCGGAGTTTTCGCGGCTTATTTTACATTATAGCATATTGCTGGTCATAAACCTATAGAAACAAAACAGAAAACCAAAAGAAGAATGAAAGTGAAATTAAAACCTATAAGTCAACCGGCCACACGCGAAGTATCCGTACATATTTTAAATATTTATACGCGCGTTCTTCGAACAAACCTGTTGTAGTGGTTTGTCGGGCATTGCTATTTGATTCGATTATTAAAAGTATCGAGAAACATCGCGCTCATGCTTAATACATTAGTCAATATGGTGGAATAATTCTTGTTAAATTAATCAAAAATAATATTTATCATGGTATTGTTGAAAACACATTAAGAATCTTTATTGACATACCATATTTATATATAGAATATCTTCATTTAACATATTTCTGGTCTGACGAAAATTCCAGTTCACCTAGTTCACGCGATAGCCTCTATATTATATAATGATCATTATACTGGCCGCGAACTCAGGTCAGAACATAAGGTAGTCGTGAAGACGCATCGATGACCTGTAAATTAACTCTGGCATTCTAACACACTGGCCGCGAACCGACCCTGATACCTCGCGGGTTGAAATGCAATGCATTAAAGTGAGGCCACGCTTCCACTGCTCTTTATACTTTTACATGTTAACATGTTGACAGGAATATGGAAGTCAGTACTAAATATGAGAACATAGCCTTAAAGTACAAACGCTCTTGCGCTGGCAATCCTCTGAAAATAAAAGGTGCACGCACAAACTGTATTGATGTCGAGAGTTGAGTGTAAAACACAAAATGTTCAATATCATTAACATGAAATCCGTTTAATCCACGATACGGTCAGTAAAAATTTTCGCCACAATGCTGGAAGTGACACTGATCTTAAGTCTGCCGTTCGTTTTTCTGATACAAAGTGGCTTCGATGACGCCGCTTCTATGGAAACATATTTTCGACAATGTTATCGCGCATTCGTACTTCTTCTGTACCCTTTTCAAAATGATTGCATATATATAAAAAAAAAATAATCCAACATATTTGATAACCGGTTAAACGTATTTCTTCGCAGAAATTTGAATTTTGTTGATTTTATAAGAATTTCGCGACCACGTTCGAAGTTTTCTATACAAAACAAACGTGGAATACGGATTGAATACAGGGCGCGAATACGGATTAAATACAGGGCGCTATGTAAACTAAATAATCTCATCGATAATGCTCACCAAAAACTCATTCGACGTTTACGAAGACTGTTTAAACAACTTTAACCGTGTGCTCATATACGATTTCTATATCGCTCTAAATTGAAAAAGGCATACCTCTACACAACGGAGTCAATGCATTACATTAGTCAACAGTTCAGCAAAGTCATCTCCTGTCGACGTGTAATAACCCATTCAGGAAATCAACATGGCAATTAGGCCACGCATTCTACCGTAAGAAAGGCACTTGACCTGGGTCCGGTTTAATGAGAACGACCATGGTCGGGTCTGTATGGTTGTACCAGCGAATAATCGTCGTGCGACGATAACCGGTTTAACGGAGAGCGACGATCGTCAGTCGACCGCGCTTTGTTCGCCATACATATTTCTGGTCTGACGAAAATTCCAGTTCACCTAGTTCACGCGATAGCCTCTTTATTATATAACGATCATTATACTGGCCGCGAACTCAGGTCAGAACATAAGGTAGTCGTGAAGACGCATCGATGACCTGTAAATTAACTCTGGCATTCTAACACACTGGCCGCGAACCGACCCTGATACCTCGCGGGTTGAAATGCAATGCATTAAAGTGAGGCCACGCTTCCACTGCTCTTTATACTTTTACATGTTAACATGTTGACAGGAATATGGAAGTCAGTACTAAATATGAGAACATAGCCTTAAAGTACAAACGCTCTTGCGCTGGCAATCCTCTGAAAATAAAAGGTGCACGCACGAACTGTATTGATGTCGAGAGTTGAGTGTAAAATTCAAAATGTTCAATATCATTAACATGAAATCCGTTTAATCCACGATACGGTCAGTAATAATTTTCGCCACAATGCTGAAAGTGACACTGATCTTAAGTCTGCCGTTCGTTTTTCTGATACAAAGTGGCTTCGATGACGCCGCTTCTATGGAAACATATTTTCGACAATGTTATCGCGCATTCGTACTTCTTCTGTACCCTTTTCAAAATGATTGCATATATATAAAAAAAATAATCCAACATATTTGATAACCGGTAAAACGTATTTCTTCGCAGAAATTTGAATTTTGTTGATTTTATAAGAATTTCGCGACCACGTTCGAAGTTTGCTATACAAAACAAACGTGGAATACGGATTGAATACAGGGCGCGAATACGGATTAAATACAGGGCGCTATGTAAACTAAATAATCTCATCGATAATGCTCACCAAAAACTCATTCGACGTTTACGAAGACTGTTTAAACAACTTTAACCGTGTGCTCATATACGATTTCTATATCGCTCTAAATTGAAAAAGGCATACCTCTACACAACGGAGTCAATGCATTACATTAGTCAACAGTTCAGCAAAGTCATCTCCTGTCGACGTGTAATAACCCATTCAGGAAATCAACATGGCAATTAGGCCACGCATTCTACCGTAAGAAAGGCACTTGACCTGGGTCCGGTTTAATGAGAACGACCATGGTCGGGTCTGTATGGTTGTACCAGCGAATAATCGTCGTGCGACGATAACCGGTTTAACGGAGAGCGACGATCGTCAGTCGACCGCGCTTTGTTCGCCATACTGTCGAGCGACCGCAGTCCACCCCTCCCACCACGACTGCTCGCCGCTTGACGCTTTGTAGGCTCCCAAAACCCGCGCCAGGGGACTCCCAGACAATCTGCGACGGTACCAAGATCGTCTGGGCACCTGTAGGACAATCACAGACTGTCTGCGACGGTTTCAAAAGGTCTCCCAGACCAGCTGGGCTCCTGCAGGAGACTCTAAGACAGTCTGTGACGGTGTCAAGGCCATCTGGGCACCTGCAGAAGACACCCTGACAGTGTGCAACGGTGCCAGTCTTAAAGACCGGCGGCGCACCTGCAGGACACTTCCAGACAGTCTACCATGGTGCCAAGACCGTCTGGGCACCCGCAGGAGAGTCCCAAACTGTGCCAGAAAGTCTCCCAGGGGCACCTGCAAGAGACTCTCAGACAGTCTGCGACGATGCCAAGACCGTCTTGGTACCTGCAGGAGACTCCCAGACGGTTCCAGACAGACTTTCAGACCGTCGGAACACCTGCAGGAGATTCCAAGACAGTCAGCGACGGTGCCAAGAACGTCTTGGCACCTGTAGGAGATTCCTAAACAGTCATCGACGGAGTGAGAGACTGTCTGGCACTGTTACAGACTGTTTGGAAGTCTCCTGAAGTTTCCCAGACGATCTTGGCACCGTCGCCAACTGTCTGGGAGCTTCCAGCAAGTACCCAAACAGTCTTAGCATCGTCGCAGACTATCTGGAAGTCTTCTTCAGGTGCCATGCCGGTTAAGGAGACTGTCTGACAACGTCGCAGACTGTCTTGGAGTCTCCTTAAGGTGCTCAGACGGTTTTGACATCGTCGTAGATCGTCTGGGAGTCTCCTGTAGGTGCTTCGCTGGTCTGAGAGACTTTCTGGCAACGTCACAGACTGTTTGGGTGTCTACTGCAGGTGCCCAGACGGTCTTGGCACCGTCGTAAACAGACTGGGAGTCTCCTAGAGGTGTATCGCTGGTCTGATAGGCTTTCTGGCACGGTTGCACACTGTCTCGGGGTCTCCTGCAGGTGCCCAGATGGTCTTGGCACCGTCGCAGACTGTCTAGGAGTGTCTTGCAGGGGCCTCGCCGGTCTGAAAGACTGTCTTTTGCACCGTCGCACTGTCTGGGAGTCTCCTGCAGGTGTCCCGCCTGTCTGAGAGACTTCTGGCAGCGTCACAGACTGTATGGAAGTCTAGTGCAGGTACCCTTATGGTCTTGGCACCGTGGAAGACTGTATGAGCGTCTTCTGCTGGTACTCCGCCGGTCTGGGAGACTATCTTGCACCGTCGCATACTGTCTGGGTGTCTCCTTCAGGTGTCCAGACGGTCTTGGCATCTTTGCAAACTGTCTGGGAGTTCCCTGTAGGTGCTCGTCGGTCTCAAAAACTGTCTGGCACCGTCGCAGATTGTATGTTTCCTGCAGGTGCCCAGAAGGTCGGGCATAGTCGCAGACTGTTTCGGAGTCTTCTGCAGGTGCTCCGCCGGTCTTGGATACTGTGTTGCACCGTCGAAGACTGTCTGGGAGTCTCCTGCTGGTACCTTGAACGCGACAAGTGGTCAGTCTTGTGCATTTATCTTTATGTCCCGTAGCTTTTTTTTACATGTGTCTTCTGGCTGCCACAATCTCCTGCCACTTTTTCCGCTTGTTTGCCTCGTTCACCAATGGCCCGTGCTTTCCCTTCAGCAGGTTCTTGTTCTCGATAACAAGCTCTTAAAGGATATCTATCTCTTTTTTGGACCACGAATGGCACTGACTCGAATCGTTGCTGTCCTCGGTTTCCATTTTTCGCGTGTATTTTCGCCGTCGAATGTTTAAGACGGAAGTTGTAATTTTCCTAAAAATAGCGACCACCACGACCGCAGTCGACTGACCACACCGTCGTGCGACCACAGTCTCCGTAACATGCTCCTTGTACGCGACGACGAGTGGTCAAAGGGCGGCCGACAAGCGTCGGTCGACCACACCGTCTCACACAGAGAACACAATCTCGTTCCCATTCACGTTTTTAATGGAATTGATAACAGATGTTGGCATTTTTTCAAATGTAATTAGGTATGATTACTTACAAATCTTTAATGTTTTTAATAGACTGGGCTTATTTTTTAGTACATGAAATGTAAGAACAAAAGTTTAAAAAACGCGACCGCCGCCGTAAAAAATAAATAATAATAATACAAGTAATTAAAGGTATGAAACTGCGAAAATACATGCCTCGGCATGGACGTCGCCATATTGACTATCACGTGATAACCCCCTCTGGTAAACGTTAAATAACATTTGCCAATAACATAATTGTTTTACGAACGAACTTTTTTTTCTATAACGTTTTTTTTCAATAAAACTGGTCTTACAAAAATTCACTAAAATTAGTTTAAGAAAAAATCCAAGAATTAGAAAAATCAATGTTTATTATCTGATCTATTTCGTTTGCCCAAAATCCTACTTCATCCGGGCAGTTTTACCGCAGTTTTACACTCAACCGTCAAAACGTCATTTTGATTTGCGGTTTAAAATAGTTAATTTACTAAAGCTAATGGCCTAAAAAAATACATAAAGTTAACTAACAGGCTACGTGCGAAATTCGAATATAACGTCTAATTGTACGTCTCATGCGTTAACAAAAAAAACTACATTAGCAAAAAACTTTTTTTAAAAAGGGTTTCTAAAACCAGCTGCGTTTTACATGATATTTTCTAACTTTGTGTGGAATGCTGCAACGGAATCCATCACAATTTTGCATCCCAATCAAAGCGACACAAATGGCTATCAACTTGTCTATCATAGAATAACCAAAAGACGACAGAAACATGTTAATGTTCTATACTGTGCAAAAACATTCAACATTCAACGTTTATGTTGGCGACATGATATTTCCATACGGGTTATTTTGCTTATTATTAATGCTTAACACGTTACCAGACTTCAAGCTGTTAAATGCCAATATGTTTACTATATGTGTTAAGCAATAAAGGAATAGTAATATATATTTTTATATGTATACATATAACTGTTGTTATAACCCCAATATTCGACTTCGAAGTGTTAATTAAGGCGTAGGGATTGTCTCGTATATTAACCCATTTATGCCTAGTGGACTCTCCCATCCTTCTAAATTGGAACAATTTATTTCAAAATTAGGGATGTCTAGTATATTTATTTCTATTTTAAGAATGTTTTTAACAGATATTCCTTTAAGCAAACAGCGCAGACCCTGATTAGTCTATCAGCCAGATGGGTTGGGGTGTACCACTCAGGGGGGCAAAACAACACCTATCTTCCTTGATTGTATACTCAATATAAAGTAACAAAATATGTGATAGCAATCTCAGTTGGGCAGCTATAAGTTTTTATTAAGCTGTTTCTATGGCAACCGTCAGGCTTTGACTAAATAGCTAGTTTAGCTAGTATAATTCTCAAATATTTCTTCAAAATTGGTTCTAGAAAAAAGTTTGGTGTTAAAATGAAGATTATGTTGATTACCTAGTATGATCTGCAATTAAATATGAAAATTAGTACATTTGCATATCGATGAATATTAATGAGATTTCAAGAAAAGTTCCTAAAAACTAGCGAGCCTCGAAAATAGTAGGGTCAATATATGGAACAAAACCTTCAACTACCAAAAAAATGCTACAAAAGTATTTTAACTGAACCTGGTAGGGCAGAAGCTTCTTTAAAACATATCAAAAGTTTATCACAATCGGACCTCCGGAAAGTTTTTTTCAAGATGGCCGCCAATACCTATTAATGATCCCAACTATGTAACTATACAATCAAATTTGATGAATTTGGTGTCTATTCCTAAGTTTCAAGGGGCAAAGAACACATAAAGATCATCAGACATTGTTTAAGTGTACAATAGTACTCACAAATCCAACATGGCGTCGTGCCGACAAGATGGCCAGCAAAACCTATAAATGATCATAACTATGTAAATATCCACTCAAATTTGATTATTTGTATGGCTATATAAGGGTTTCAAGGGGCAAATAATACATTTAGATCATCATACATTGTATAAGTTTATTATATTATGGCGTCCAAAATGGCCGCCAAGATATCCACCAAAACCTATTAATGATCATAACTATGTAACTATCCACTCAACTTAAATGGATTTGGTGTCTATACCTACGTTTCAAGGGGCAAAGAACACATTAAGATCATCAGACATTGTTTAAGCTAACAATAGTACACACAAATCCAACATGGCGTCTAAAATGGCCGCCAAGATGGCCGCTAAAACCTATTATTGATCATAACTATGTAACTATCCACTCAAATTTGATTATTTTGGTGGATATGCATAGGTTTCAAGGGGCAAAGAACACATTGAGATTTTCCGACATTGTTTAAGTTTACTATATTACACACACACATCCAACATGGCGTCCAAAATGGCCGCCAAGATGGCCACCAAAACCTATAATGATCATAACTATGTAACTATCCACTCAGATTAGATGATTTTGTTGTCTATACCGAGGTTTCGAGGGGTAAAGAACACATTTCGATTGTCAGACATAGTTTAAGTTTATTATGTTACACAGAAATCTCACATTGCGTCCAATGACACAATACGAAGGATCGCAAGTCCATTACTTTTGACGTGATGCTTGTTATGTGAAACGCCATAGTTTGGACCTGTCGCAATTCCTGGATTTTGACAAGAGAATCGATATTTTTCAGCTTCAGGCAACACCGAATTGGCAGGGAATGATGCGTCTGCAAAGACAGCACCCTGGGCTGTTGTCAGTCAAATTCTTGCCTATGATTAATATGTACAACGGGGACAAAGCGTGCATTCTGTCAACATAAGTCTTAGTTTGCAACCTTGCCACAACCTTCACACCATTGTAACGTTTGACCAACCCTTGTATTGGAAAGCTGCCGAAATCATTGAGGCGCCACAAAGTAGTTGAAAATGTTGTTCATAATTTGGGATGTTTCATAAACGTATGAACTTGCGGGGGGGGGGGGGGGCAAAGGATCCCTCATAGAAGAAACCGCTCTCAAAACAGGCTGTCTATTGAGAAATGCAATTGTGCACATTGTGACACGAAAAGCTGTCCAGAGGGCTTTACGGGTCCATCTTATTGTTGAAAAGTGCATACACAGCCAGCTTTCAGCAGAAATGACCAAGGAAGATCCAGACATTCAGATGCTGCTGGATCATGCCAAGGATTTGTACTCTTCCCTTTTGATGGGCAAACGACGCTAGCAGATGATATGTTATGCGATTTGGATCAAACTCGAGAGGGCTACAGAGAAGTAGACACATGAAATTGTCCAGACCTCAAAGACAAGCATAGTATGGCTGAATTATTAGCTTATGATTAACAATTCAAGGGTGTTGATTAAAGCAAATCGTACTGGGTGTCGGTTGATGCATTAGGCAGTGCCCAAATTGCTATCCATCTTTGCTGCTGCTGGATACATTACCTGCAATCTGCGTATTAATACATATATCTGCAGCAAATAAGCAACCTAGAGGAAACGCACCCGGACGTTTATCGAAAGTTCGGTATTGGTTTTCACGTTGTTTGTAGGAGCCATTAGTGCTGTGCTGAGCTAGGACTTGATCTTGTTATTGAGCAAACATTGATGATGTTTTTATAGAGCGCATGTGGTCTAAATCGCGGCAGTGGAATGACTGAGGAAATGTAAACCCCTTGGACCCTATCTGCAACATCCGAGCACAACAGTGCGATGCAGGATTTCACAGACCTGACCTATACTACAAGTCCGAGGCAAAAAGACTCAACTGAAGCGTGCATCAAAGGGAATTCTTCTGATCTAAAGAAAATGCAGACACAGATTACAACCTGATCACCATACACTGCTGACCCTACTCCCAGAAACACGGTCAATGAGATAGTGGCTGCGTCACATGTGAATGTTCATGCAAGATAGGCGGTTGGGAAAACGATCATAAGAGATATCATAGGAAAGTCGGTCTTTGCTTATAAATTCACGAGAAATACAGAGCCAAATCTCTTTGGACTAGCTTGGCTGTTAAGATCGCTTCTGAAGTGCTTTTGATCCTGCTCTTCTGTTCCAGCGTTTCCTGGTGGTGTCAAAATATGGAGATCCTTCCATTGCAGTCGTATTATCTTATGAATTGAGCTCCCATCATGTTGCCTTCTTTAAAGCCAAGAACATATTTTGTACAGCAGATTAGCCTCAGATCGCTCAGGCAATTTGAGAGTATGCTGTAGACACATCATGTGAGGCTGTGATGAACTGTATTCATGAAACAGATGCATGATGGTGGCACTTTGCTGCATCGTTAACCATGGAGAAGAGCGACGCATATAACGCAATGGCCGAAGTCTTATGTAGATTCAGTGAAAGGCATTACGGACAAGCGACAGTGTGGTTATGGCTATGAATACGGTGATTATAGCAAAGACAAAACGCACCGGAAACGTGAATCATATTGTGAGTTTCAGCAAAGAAACAGAATGCTCATGTCAAAAAAAGGAAGACTTTTTGTCTCGTGACAGAAACAAGGCCGGCATGATTGCTCTGATCAGCACAAATCTGACTAAAGTGGGATGCTATGTTGTTCTGTCTTCAGGGGATGCAGACGTTCAAATTGTTAAATATAGTATAACGATCCCGTCGTAGCACCACAACGTTGGTGGGCGAGGATACAGATTTGCTCATCTTGATCCTGCATTACTCCGAAAGGGACAATAAGACCATCTTCTTCCGCTTGTATGTAAATAAATAGTCAAAGGAACGCAAAGTGTATAATATTAACCCTTTGAAAATACTCGTGCTTATTCAGGCTGTAATTAATCTTCAATGACTTTCAGCAACGGTAAAAAATCAAGTCTACAGAAGTTAGTAAAACCTGATCCTATCATGAAGTAATGTGCTGGTTCATTCGCTCTTCCAAATGTCGTAAATTTGATTTTATGATGATTTGACTCCTTAGTGATAACCTCAATTCGATTAAAGTGTTTCTTATCTCCTAAACTATGGCATTTTACATAACAACCATAACGTTTGAGTAACAAGTTATGGACTTGTGATCCTTCGTATTGTGTTGATGGCCATTTTGGACGCCGTGTTGGATTTCTGTGTAACATAACTAGCCAACATTTTGTCTGATGATATAAATGTGGTACTATTGTGTTGTTTGCTCTCTGAAACCTGGGTATATACACCAAATTCATCAAATTTGAGTGGATAGTTACATAGTTATATTTTATAATCATAAATATGTTTTGGCGGCCATCTTGGCGGCCATTTTGGATGCTGTGTTGGATTTTTGTGTAATATAATAAACTCCAACGATGTCTGATGATCGTAATGGATTCTTTGCACCCTGAAACCTATGTATAGACACCGAAATCATCAAATTTGAGTGGTTAGTAACATAGTTATGATCATTTTATAGGTTTTGGCGACCATCTTTGCGGCCATCTTGGCGGCCATTTAGGACACCATGTTAAATTTCTGTGTAACATAATTAACTTACACTTTGTCTGATGATCAAATGTTTTCTTTGCCCCCCTGAAACCTGGGAAGAGGCAACAAAATCATCAAATTTAAGTTGATATATACATAGTTATGATCATAAGTAGGTTTTGGCGGCCATCTTGGCGGCCATCTTGGCGGCCATTTTCGACGCCATGTTGAATTTGTGTGTACTAAATTAAACTTAAACAATTTCTGATGATCATTATGTGTTCTTTGCCCCTTGAAATCTAGGTATAAACACCAAATTCATCAAATTTAATTGGATAGTTACATAGTTATGATCATTAATAGGTCTCGGCGGCCATCTTGGCGGTCATCTTGAAAAAAAAAACGCCGGAGGTCCGATTGTGGCAAACTTTATATATGTTTTTAAGGACCTTCTACCCTACCAGGATCAGTTAAAATAAGTTTTGTAGCAATTTTTTTGGGGGGTCAAAGTGTATATTAACCCTACTTCGGTTCAATTTCTCCCAGCCAATTTATGAAAATTAAGCTGATTGAGGCCCCATCTTCAAAGGAGAAAAAAATACCAAAAGCTGCCAGTACCAGACTGTTATCAACCATTTTCATATGCTACTGGCATGCATCTTCCAAAATATATAGGTGTAGTTTTGCCCCTCTTACTGGTACACCCCACCTCAATTTTGGATACTTGGCTGAAGGACTAAATCAAATTTGATGAATTTGGTGTCTATTCCTAAGTTTTAAGGAGCAAAGAACACGTAAAGATCTTCAGACATTGTTTAAGTGTACAATAAGTACTCACAAATCCAACATGGCGTCGTGCCGCCAAGATGGCCGCCAAAACCTATAAATGATCATAACTATGTAAATATCCACTCAAATTTGATTATTTGTATGGCTATATAAGGGTTTCAAGGGGCAAATAACACATTTAGATCATCATACATTGTATAAGTTTATTATATTATGGCGTCCAAAATGGCCGCCAAGATATCCACCAAAACCTATTAATGATCATAACTATGTAACTATCCACTCAACTTTAATGGATTTTGTGTCTATACCTACGTTTCAAGGGGCAAAGAACACATAAAGATCATCAGACATTGTTTAAGCTAACAATAGTACACACAAATCCAACATGGCGTCTAAAATGGCCGCCAAGATGGCCGCCAAAACCTATTATTGATCATGACTATGTAAATATCAACTCAAATTTGATTATTTTGGTGGATATGCATAGGTTTCAAGGGGCAAAGAACACATTAAGATTTTCCGACATTGTTTAAGTTTACTATATTACACACAAATCCAACATGGCGTCCAAAATGGCCGCCAAGATGGCCACCAAAACCTATTAATGGTCATAACTATGTAACTATCCACTCAGATTAGATGATTTTGTTGTCTATACCGAGGTGTCGAGGGGTAAAGAACACATTTCGATTGTCAGATTATGTACAACGGGGACAAAGCGTGCATTCTGTCAACATAAGTCTTAGTTTGCAACCTTGCCACAACCTTCACACCATTGTAACGTTTGACCAACCCTTGTATTGGAAAGCTGCCGAAATCATCATTGATGCGCCACAAAGTAGTTGAATATATTGTTCATAATTTGGGATGTTTCATAAACGTATGAACTTGCGGGGGGAGGGGGCAAAGGATCCCTCATAGAATAAACCGCTCTCAAAACAGGCTGTCTATTGAGAAATGCAATTGTGCACATTGTGACACGAAAAGCTGTCCAGAGGACTTTACGGGTCCATCTTATTGTTGAAAAGTGCATACACAGCCAGCTTTCAGCAGAAATGACCAAGGAAGATCCAGACATTCAGATGCTGCTGGATCATGCCAAGGATTTGTACTCTTCCCTTTTGAGGGGCAAACGACGCTAGCAGATGATATGTTATGCGATTTGGATCAAACTCGAGAGGGCTACAGAGAAGTAGACACATGAAATTGTCCAGACCTCAAAGACAAGCATAGTATGGCTGAATTATTAGCTTATGATTAACGATTCAAGGGTGTTGATTAAAGCAAATCGTACTGGGTGTTGGTTGATGCATTAGGCAGTGCCCAAATTGCTATCCATCTTTGCTGCTGCTGGATACATTACCTGCAATCTGCGTATTATACATATATCTGCAGCAAATAAGCAACCTAAAGGAAACGCACCCGGACGTTTATCGAAAGTTCGGTATTGGTTTTCACGTTGTTTGTAGGAGCCATTAGTGCTGGGCTGGGCTTGATCTTGTTATTGAGCAAACATTGATGATATTTTTATAGAGCGCATGTGATCTAACTCGCGGCAGTGGAATGACTGAGGAAATATAACCCCCTTGGACCCTATCTGCAACATCCGAGCACAACAGTGCGATGCAGGATTTCACAGACCTGACCTATACTACAAGTCCACAACAAAAAGACTCAACTGAAGCGTGCATCAAAGGGGATTCTTCTGATCTAAAGAAAATGCAGACACAGATTACAACCTGATCACCATACACTGCTGACCCTACTCTCAGAAACACGGTCAATGAGATAGTGGCTGCGTCACATGTGAATGTTCATGCAAGTTAGGCGGTTGGGAAAACGATCATAAGAGATATCATAGGAAAATCGGTCTTTGGTTATAAATTCACGAGAAATACAGAGCCAAATCTCTTTGGACTAGCTTGGCTGTTAAGATCGCTTCTGAAGTGCTTTTGATCCTGCTCTTCCGTTCCAGCGTTTCCTGGTGGTGTCAAAATATGGAGATCCTTCCATTGCAGTCGGATTATCTTATGAACTGAGCTCCCATCATGTTGCCTTCTTTAAAGCAAAGAACATATTTTGTACAGCAGATAAGACTCAGATCGCTCAGGCAATTTGAGAGTATGCTGTAGACACATCATGTGAGGCTGTGATGAACTGTATTCATGAAACAGATGCATGATGGTGGCACTTTGCTGCATCGTTATCCATGGAAAAGAGCGACTCATATAACGCAATGGCCGAGTCTTATGTAGATTCAGTGAAAGGCATTACGGACAAGCGACAGTGTGGTTATGGCTATGAATACGGTGATTATAACAAAGACAAAACGCACCGGAAACGTGAATCATATTGTGAGTTTCAGCAAAGAAACAGAATGCTCATGTAAAAAAGGAAGACTTTTTGTCTCGTGACAGAAACAAGGCCGGCATGATTGCTATGATCAGCACAAATCTGACTAAAATGGGATGCTATGTTGTTCTGTCTTCAGGGGATGCAGACGTTTGAATTGTTAAATATAGTATAACGATCCCGTCGTAGAACCACAACGTTGGTGGGCGAGGATACAGATTTGCTCATCTTGATCCTGCATTACTCCGAAAGGGACAATAAGACCATCTTCTTCCGCTTGTATGTAAATAAATAGTCAAAGGAACGCAAAGTGTATAATATTAACCTTTTGAAAGAACTCGTGCTTATTCAGGCTGTAATTAATCTTCAATGACTTTCAGCAACGGTAAAAAATCAAGTCTACAGAAGTTAGTAAAACCTGATCCTATCATGAAGTAATGTGCTGGTTCATTCGCTCTTCCAAATGTCGTAAATTTGATTTTATGATGATTTAACTCCTTAGTGATAACCTCAATTCGATTAAAGTGTTTCTTATCTCCTAAACTATGGCATTTTACATAACAACCATAACGTTTGAGTAACAGGTTACGGACTTGTGATACTTCGTATTGTGTTGATGGCCATTTTGGACGCCGTGTTGGATTTCTGTGTAACATAATTAGCCAACATTTTGTCTGATGATATAAATGTGATACTATTGTGTTGTTTGCTCTCTGAAACCTGGATATATACACCAAATTCATCAAATTTGAGTGGATAGTTACATAGTTATATTTTATAATCATAAATATGTTTTGGCGGCCATCTTGGCGGCCATTTTAGATGCTGTGTTGGATTTGTGTGTAATATAATAAACTTTAACGATGTCTGATGATCTTAATGGATTCTTTGCACCCTGAAACATATGTATAGACACCAAAATCGTCAAATTTTAGTGGTTAGTAACATAGTTATGATCATTTTATAGGTTTTGGCGACCATCTTTGCGGCCATCTTGGCGGCCATTTAGGACGCCATGTTAAATTTCTGTGTAACATAATTAACTTACACTTTGTCTGATGATATAAATGTTTTCTTTGCCCCCCTGAAACCTGGGTAGAGGCAACAAAATCATCAAATTTAAGTTGATATATACATAGTTATGATCATAAGTAGGTTTTGGCGGCCATCTTGGCGGCCATTTTCGACGCCATGTTGAATTTGTGTGTACTAAATTAAACTTAAACAATTTCTGATGATCATTACGTGTTCTTTGCCCCTTGAAATCTAGGTATAAACACCAAATTCATCAAATTTAATTGGATAGTTACATAGTTATGATCATTAATAGGTCTCGGCGGCCATCTTGGCGGTCATCTTGAAAAAAAAACACTCCGGAGGTCCGATTGTGGCAAACTTTATATATGTTTTTAAGGACCTTCTACCCTACCAGGATCAGTTAAAATAAGTTTTGTAGCATTTTTTTTTGGGGGGGTTGGTCAAAGTGTATATTAACCCTACTTCGGTTCAATTTCTCCCAGCCAATTCATGAAAATTAAGCTGATTGAGGCCCCATCTTCAAAGGAGAAAAAAATACCAAAAGCTGCCAGTACCTGACTGTTATCAACAATTTTCATATGCTACTGGCATGCATCTTCCGAGATATATAGGTGAATTTTTGCCCCCCTTACTGGTACACCCCACTTCAATTTCTGGTACTTGGCTGAAGGACTAGATGGGCTTAAATGGGTTAATATACGAGATTAAGCTTAGACATGTATTAACTACCTTTCATCGTTCCTCAGAAGCTTGTAATTATGTTGCTCTTTGAAATATAACACAATAGGAATGATTGGACTCTTAATTAAATCGAATGTATGTGCTCCTTTTAGGTTTTTTCGTTTGAGCCGTGCTCTGTGAAAAGGGGGTTTAATGCATGTGCGTAAAGGGTCGTCCCAGATTAGCCTGTGCAGTCTACACCGGTTATATAGGGACGGCACTTTCCGCTTTTATGATATTTTTCAACATAGTATCTTCTTAGCAAAAAATCTAGTTAACGCGGAATGTGTTGTCTCTAATTAGCCTGTGCGGACTGCACATGATAATCTGGGACGACACTTTACGAACATACTTTAAACCCCATTTTTACACAGTACGGCTTATTTGAATACCGATGCTTTTATGTTAACGTTTATTTACACGTGTTTTTGTCACTGTTTCTCTGCTAGATGTGTGGTTTGGCATGCATTTCATTTGGGTTAAACCCTTAATGTTTTGCATCAACCATTCCAAAGCGATGACCCCAGCTGTCATCGTAATTTTGTTTTATACCGTTTTAAATGAGCTGGTTGGTTTTGTTAAAGCAATATGTCAGATGCCTTAATTTAAAGAAAAGCGGACAATGTTCTCCTAATCAGGTGTTTGAGTTGCATTGTTCCTACATATTTCAATCTGGTAAGCTAAACACGGCAAATGTGATTCCAAAAATAGAGCGAACAGTTTCATTAACCCATTTATGCCTAGCGTCTAGAAAAAAGGCCTAGGCAAACAGCGTAGACCCAGATGAGACGCCGCATGATGCGGCATCTCATCCGGGTATGCTCTGTTTGCTTAAAGGAATTTCTGTAAGAAATATTCTATATATAGAAATAAATATACTAGAAATCCCTAATTTTGGAAATAAATTGTTCCAATTAAGAAGAATGGGAGAGTCCACTAGGATTAAATGGGTTAATGTCCTTGAGGAAAACACAAGAACAATTTTTGTAGATTACGATGTTCATCCTAATTATGTTTTTTTTACATATACCACTAAATCATGGCTTTAAAATATCCGCGCATGACTATGCTGTTTCTAAACATTTTATTTCTGTATATGTCATCTTAAAGGGCTTCGTCGCATCAAAATTGCACGTTTTATACAAATAAATAACTCTAACGATTTCCGCAAACATTGTTCAATCTTTCAAGACTTACTGATGTCTTGTTTGAAGTGAATCTCGCTTTCTGATTGGATCATTTATGTGACTTATATAACCAATAACATTACTAATGGGCTTTTAGGGTTTCAAATTAAACGGAACAGTTCATGAACGACTTAAATCTCAGTCTATAATTGCCGTTACACTGTGAAATTCCAATACTTAAGAGTTAAATATAAAAAAAGAAATCTCAGTTCATTTTAAGAACTGATAATTATTATCAAATTATGACGACGCCTCAGAATGACGGAAATTACGATTACAACGTAAGTGCACAAATGAGCCATGCTCTGTGAAATGGGGGTTTAATGCATGTGGGTAAAGTGCCGTCACAGATTAGCCTGTGCAGTCCGCACAGGCTAATCAGGGACGACACTTTCCACACATACGTTATTTTTCGTTTACAGTAATTCTCTTTTTAACAAAAATCCAGTTTAGGCGGAAAGTCTCGTCCCTGATTAGCCTGTGCGGACTGCACAGGCTAATCTGGGACGACATTTTAAGCACATTCATTAAACCTCTTTTTTACAGATCGCCGCTTTATTTAGGGTCGTATATGTTTTGTATTCTAAGTTATATGACATTATAATGAAAGTGCGCACAAGTTCTTTTTACTTAAATTAATATACTCCGTTGATATACAGATTGTGCAATGCCCTACAATCAGTATGACAACAAACAAATTATGAAGTATAAGTTAAATGCGAAATTTCTTCCATTAGCAATATAATATTTATGGAACTCATGCATTTGTTCCTACTTCATACATCGCAAGTGACAGTTATACAATTAGTTATGTATATAAGCATAATAGTATGTAGTAATTGACCACAATGAGGAAGGTATGTGATATCTATTACATATATCACATACCTTTATATTTTTGAGCAATATAATATAATATAATAAATCTGGAACCAAGATATTCTGTGCAAAAGCATCCACAATTCTATATTCTGCTAAGTGTTTCATTTATTTTTTATTAAACATAATCATATTTATGTAATATTAATATATTTAGGCGCATGATAGCACAGTGTTCTACAAAAATACATTCAACACATCATGGCAATCATTACGGTGATATATGAGCCTTGTTCTGAGAAGACTGGGCTTAATGCATGTGCGTAAAGTGTCATACCAGATTAGCCTGTGCAGTCCGCACAGGCTAATCAGGGACGACATTTTCCGCCTAAACTTGATTTTCGGTAAGGAGGGACTTCCTTGAAACTAAAAATACCTTAAAAGCGGAAAGTGTCGTCCCTGATTATCACGGACGACACTTTACGCACATGCATTATGCCCAGTTTTCTCAGAACGCGACTTATATGACCGATTCCGAGCATAGTTCAAATCAACTAGTTTTCCTACTACAATACACGTGATGATGATCGATAAACCGATATTTTTTGTTCGCTTTAAATTTGTTAATGATTTAATTATTTTTCGTCATCATGATTATGTTATATCATATTATTATGCATCTTTTCTTTTCTTTCTCTACACATTTAGACATCGGTCCAGAATGAAACAGATGTCTTCACGCAGAATATTTCGCCAAATATGCGAAACTTGTTTGATATTAATTTCAATCTGGGCGTCGCTTATGTCTTCATTGTCTCCGTCCTGTGCTGTGTGGGTACGACGGGTAATTCCGCCATCCTGTATGTGATGAAAAAGGAGCCTCAGTTCAACGGCCACGCTCGGGTTATGATGATCAACATGGCCATAGCGGACCTCTGTGTTACGGCAATCGCCGACCCAATGTGCATCATAGGTAACTATTTTGTTTGAGTTTTGAAGCAGAATTCTAAATTCTACACGGAGCCATAAGTATGAACTAATCGAATAGTCGGGTTTGCTATGTGATTGACGTGCTTTTGAAAACAGGAAAATGAAACTCAATAAATATTAACAGAAAGATTTACTTCCGGTAATGTTTAGTTGTGGCAGGACAGTTGTCAATACAATATATCAAATTACAAATAACACAACATGAAACATACAAAATGATACATCTTTTTAAAGTTCAATACGAAGTTAAGCCTTACACAAACTCAGGATTAATTATTGTGCCCTGTGAAAATATGGTTTAATGCATGAGCGTAAAGTGTCGTCCCAGATTAGCCTGTGCAGTCCGCCTAAACTGGAGTTTTGCAAAGAATAGACTCTCTGTAAACAAAGAATACCGTCAAAGCGGAATGTGTCGTGCCTTATCAGCCTGTGCGGACTGCACAGGCTAATCTGGGATGTCACTTTACGCACATGCATCAAACCCCCTTTTCACAGAGCCCGGCCGAAATAATTATTAATATCGTTACATCAAAATTCAAAATATTTATTTTAAAAAACACAATTAAAGAGGAAATAGATTGGAATAAACTGTAAAGTCCTCAAAGGTTGATAACAATTTTCTAAGGCACAATTTAAACAGTCAATAGAAGTCTCAGACAGTTCCCTCCTTACTACGGTATCACATTACATTCTATCATTATTAGTTGAATATTTTGTACGTTGATATTTGCAGAAACACAAAATGTTTTGTCAATTTTATTGATTCGCTGGTAGAATATGAAAAAGCTTTAACAGTACACAAGCAGTCATTCTCAATCTATTATTAATATTGGATATACTCTCTCGAACATTTGTAAGGTTATGTTTTGCGCTTGTAAAGTTCGCTCTCTGTGCAATTTGTAATGGATGAGACCTTTGTAGTGAATACTAGTTCAAATCAGAAATTCATTTAATGGATACGATAATCGATTTAGACAGCTTACCTAACGCGTCCATTGGAAACATAGAATCGAAATATATTGATTGTATCATGGGTGTCCATAATACATTATTATTACATTATTCAGGCGCCTTTACTGGCATGCGAATCATGCACTGGGGTCGCTGGTTATGCATCACCGTTGCAAGCCTTTGTCTTACCACGTGCGTTTGCGTGTTCCTAAACATCGTCAACATCACCGTCAACAGATGGCTGTTCATCTGCTACACTAACGTCTACAGCAAAATCTACAACCAGGGATCCACTATCGGTATCTGCATCTTGTCTTGGATCCTCGGTTTTGGGGCTGAATTTCCGAATTACGTCGGTTGGGGTGACCATACGTTCGATGAGAAGTCGCACCAATGTTACTGGGACCGCACTGCCGACCATTCGTATACGGTCTTCGTGACCGCCGGGCTGCTGACGGCTGCCATGTTTCCAGTCATATTTTGCAACATGGCAATGGTCAAAAAAATCTGGGACGTAAAAAGGAACGTGCAGAGTTTCCAAAACAGGTTGGTGTCAACCGTATGTTTCGTTTGTTTTAACCTATTTATGCCTAGTGGACTCTCCCATCCTTCTAAATTGGATCAATTTATTTCAAAATTAGGGATGTCTAGTATATTTATTTCTATATTTAAAATATTTCTTACAGAAATTCCTTTAAGGAAACAGCGCAGGCCCAGATGAGACGCCGCATCATGCGGCGTCTCCTCTGGGTCTACGCTGTTTGCCAATGCCTTTTCCTAGACGTAAGGCATAAATGGGTTAAGGTTTATAAGACATTGAATACCAATAGTAAACACTATTAAAAATCCTACTTTTTGTTGTAACAATAATTTGAAGTGATTCTTAGTATCGATGAAGACACTTAAACCGGTTATCCTAAAGAAAAGTCGAAGAATCCGGACTCGCTGATCATTCCCTTTATTTTGGTGTAAGTATGTGTGCAGTTATCTTGATATTGGTAACAGTCATAAGTTTCAAATTTTACCGCGTCCCACAAGGATTTAAAGCCATGAATTCTGCCTTATGAATATTTATTAATAATAACGAATTAATTATTTCTCCCGAATAATTAATTAAATAATCCTTAGAAAGATTCAAATCTTCATGCGTAATAAATAACTCTTCAGGAAGCATTTGGATTTAGAACTTATGGTGAGCCATATCGTGATAGTTAGAGGCTGCTTTAATGAAACTCATTTTAATGCTACTTGACTCTTCCAGACGAAATATGTTTTCATTTTGAAATCATGGTCCATTCTGGTTTGGTTTCTGTAGCTAATTTGATAAATTGACTTAGTTAATTGTAATGTTTCTAATATAAAATACTGGGTGGTAATTTCATATATTTGAAAATTATTGACTAAAATTGAAAGTAATTTAACATTAGAACCACATGATTAAAAAATTCGAATATACTTAAGTAATTATCAAAACGTATCTGATCAGTTGAGACTAGAGCGTATATGATTAAGTGTGTTTAACTCGTAACAGGATAGTATTCTTCTATTCAGTTACACGAAATCGGTGATGTCTACGGTGAGCTCCGTCAAAATTCTGGTGACGATGATGGTGGTGGCACTCGTCTGTTGGCTGCCTTACGTCACACTGCTGGTCAGCGACCATGACAACACGGCCTCTATGGAAACCCATCTGTTGCTGTCTCTATTGGCCCATTCGCATTCGACATGGACGCCAGTCATCTATTTCGCGTTCAAAAAGTAAGTTTCTCGAGCGTTCATCGATAACTTATTCGTCTAAAAGAAAGTATTACTTCGCCTTTGATACCCTTATTTATTTTCTCTTTCCAACAATATGAAACAAATATGAGTGGCTCTACAAGGGTCCATTTGAATACACGTTCGAACGAGAATAATGTACATAACAGACATTTAACTCATTTATGCCTAGTGGACTCTCCCATCCTTCAAAATTGGATCAATTTATTTCCAAAATTAGAGATGTCTAGTATATTTATTTCTATATTAGAATATTTCTTACAGAAATTCCTTTAAGCAAACGACCCTGATGAGACGCCGCATCATGGGTCTACGCTGTTTGCCAAGGCCTTTTTTCTAGACGCGAGGCATAAATGGGTTAATATGCCGAATATTCACCCGTCTTGGGCTTAAAAAAATGTCCGTTGCATATAAGTCGATCCCCAAACTGTTTACATTTGGTCATATTTAAATTGGTGTGCAATATTATGTTAATTCTGTTATAACTAAAGTTATTATTTGTTCACAAGAATTGCTGTTTGGTTATGGTGTTATATTTATATGCACTATACAACTGAAATATCTGAAATAGTTTTTTCAGTTCGAATCCGACATTCAACATTCTATTTCTTCTGCCCTGCCCTTCTTTTTGGTTCATGAAACCATCACCAAATCATGTTGTTACATCATAGATCTCGGAAAAAGCACATGCGTATGCCGCCCGGAACATTTCATCGGAACCTCTAAAGCCTTTTGTTTTTTATCATGTTTTTATATTTTGTCGTATCAAAAAGCTAACGATAGTTTTATCCATCTTACTACTGTCACTGATAGTGATATCATAGATTTCGGCATTTATCTTTCCTCTTAATTATACAGTAATATATGTTTGAAGGAACTTCCGGGACCACATCCGTCGATTATTCAATCGCACAAACCTGGTCCACCCAACTTCTTCTAATGTCGGTAGTAACGCTAGCAAGGCGAAACGCGGAACAAGCAAGGACGGATTCAACAGACAACAGCTACCCGCAAGTCAACATTCCTCGTCCATTGAAAAGTCAAATTCAATAATGAAGTCATTTTCCACCACTAATACCATCTCATACACCCTATCAACGACGTCGACTTCAAGTGATAAGCCTGTACCGAACATTCATGATTATCCTGTGAAAGCATCTCATACCATCCTAGAGCCTATACAGGAAAACACCGTGTCATTAACGCAGCAGCAAACTACAGAGTTCAGTACGAAATGCACGGTATCCAACATCAGCAGCTTAACGTCATGTGTAACAGTGAACACAGCAACCATGCTGTCTGCGCAGCCTATGGTTTCACTTTCCGCACGTACAACGGAGGAGCACATAAATGCGTCAACGCAGTGTACACCTGAATCAAAGATTCTAAACAACAATGAACTCCATAATGAGACACAAAGTCTAGCAAAAAAGGAATTGATAGATGTGGTTCATTCAGAAAATGGCAAGGAATCTACTACATGCATAGTAGCACCTAAAATCATAACGACCAGGGTTGCCGAGGTCTCAGTATCCATGGGCGTCTGTCGACCACGGTCAGGGTGGGGGCTTAGGACGCAGAATGCACTCGGTGATCAGAAGCAAACATCAGCGTTCCTTGCTGTTCCGAATTCAGATGCTTTTTTACGTCAGTCGACCAATCTAGCTGACGTGTGTATGTCAAAGAGCAAATGCTGAATTAACTATACATTTAATCGATATGGATCTGTGGTAATACTCTTGCATGTTGAATATAAAAAAAATGAAACACAAAACAATTTGTATTAAGGTTAAATTTGAAATCATGAACCCACATTCAAATATTTTTATATTGTTGACTGTGTTTAAAACTATGTTTACTTTCGGAACTAAATGATAATAAAATATCAGTTTATTGACCAGATTGGGCATCTAGATTGTTTCGTATTGTATGTATTCAAGAAAATCAGCATATTTTTTCAAGACGATTTCTATTTACGTCCGCATGTGGTATTGTACATGTTAATTGTTTCATTTGGAACATTTATTGTTACAAAATAATTCAAGTGGAAAGGATGCAGTCCTAAGTGTTACATGACATAGTATTGGTTTGAGAAGCATTAACCCAGAAAACATATATGTACTAAACACTCAGGAATAAATATTTCATTTGTTACAAGAGAATTTGGTCATGCAATAACTACGTGTTTGACCAGGTGTATATATATATATATATATATATATATATATATATATATATATATATATATATATATATATCACAAATATCTGTTAAATTGTTTTCACAATTTAATGTTGCGATAAAATTATAGCAATAATTTATGACATGTTTTTCCTCATTTACATGGGTTTTTTTCATTGGAGTAAACGCTACCATGTTTAAAATGACCATGTGGTAATCGTATATGTTTCCGTGTGTACGAAACTTGAATTAATTATGTATGTAAAACAAAATAATGCATCGATTATGGCATTATGTAGTGTAGTGTTGTTTTTGTGTTTTGCGTTAATTGAAACACAAATTTTATACGTTGAGATATGTTAGATGTTACACTGTATGATCGGAATAAAATGTTTACCGTAAGTTTTGACTGGGTTCATAGTTTAATCGAATGATTTATTACACGAGCAAACGTTTTGCATAGACCCATGTAGCAAATACATGCAATTATGCCAAAGCAAGAGTCCTACGCAATGTAAAAAGATGCATTTATGAGGTGACGGATATTTTATAAAATACAATATGCCATAACATGAAGTCCTTACTTCACGTAGATGTTACATATAATAGTAAACAAAACATAATGTAATACGAAACAATACTTAACCTGATTTAGATTGTTGACAGAACATTGAGGAATGTGCAATGAGAAGTTATAACAAAGTGTAATACTGAAAATATAAAATATATGAGGTATAATGTAATGTGTGTGTAAATGAAATTACAAATTGTGAAAGCGAGCGTTACATCCGAGCTGATATTTATACAAAACTTACAGCAACAACTAATATTGCGACTAGTTCCGTTATATTCAATGTCGTTTTGCCTTTATTTCAGCCTTCGCTGGATATATGAAAGGAACATTTGCATTTGACACCGCTTTCTTAGTTATTATTAATTCTTCCTTTACATCTTCTGAACGTTTAGAATTTGCCAGTCTATATTCAACAAAACGCTCGTTTTCCACGTAACGGTCTTCATCCACCGGACTTGATGGCGGAGCATTCGACGAAGGAGAGCTTGTTTCAGGGAAAAGCCTCAAACTTGTTAGGGCAATAGGCACTAATACAGTTTTATCATGCCTAGATTCATTCAAATTTCTATGTTGGTCAGCATGGATTCTATCTAGTGATAAATGGGTTGAAGCTGACTTAAATTTTAGTAAGTCATTGCTAGTCGATATGTTCTGTAGATTTCTAGACAAGCTTGTTCGTTCCTTCGACATTGGCTGCAGCTGTGGCAGAAAAGAATTTTCCATTGATAATTTGGTAACTGCTAAACGTTGTTTGGATGTCACCACAGAAGTATCAGCACTGCTTACATTATCAAGCGCTACAGTGATACTCTTTTCCGGTTTAGACTCTGTTTTGTTTCCATTAATCGGTGTATTCTTCGGAACGTCTATCGTGTGTATTTGTGTTGTCTCTTTCCGAACAATGTTATCAGTATTATCTGCAACCGTACCTTCCGTGAGCTCATTTGACTGTATGTCTATCATTCCTCCAACAGCTTCTGTTATGTGCATATTTACACTTTCTTGTTCATTCGCTGTCTCAGTTTCAATCACCCGTGAACTATCAGACAACGCACTACTGCTCTTGTGTGCATATACGTTCTGGAATTGAAGTTCTGTGTCTGTGTCAATGCTACGTATGTCGGTTAGCGCCTTTGACCTATGGGTAGGTGGGACCGAGACTTGATCCTCCACCAGGCCTGTCTCCTTATTTTCGTGGCTTAGATCGATCCAAATACCTTTTGGGGTTTTGGTTTTCTCAATATGATTTGACAGCATCGATTCGGTCATCGTCCTCTCTTCTATGAGTGTCAGCATACCATAACGAGCTTCAATAATTATTGGCTGTATTGTGAATCCATCTTCGGATTGTGAATGACTGATCTCAGAGGGCGGAGGATTACCCGGAACATGTGTTCTTAAGGTGCTACCAGAACCAGCTGAATGGGGTAAGTGGTAGCCTTGAGAGTAATATCGCCGAAAAGTAAAATCACTCGAGCTTCTAGATAGACTCTCCGTGCCGGGATGTTTTACTCCGCGTTGTTTATGGATTAGATTACCATATTTGTCTCTTAAATTGTTACGAATAGGTTTGAATATGTCCGAGGTTTTATCCCGTGTAAACACAGTGCTCGTCGCACTTACTTTGTACGTAAATGTCGAGCGTGGAACATTGGGTCTTACGTTTGATATCTCTCGCCCGAATGTTTCCTTTTTTAGTTGTTCCAACTTTCTCGCGGCGTGGTCGAACATTGGATATTGTTGTCGAGTTTCTTTACGCGGTTTCTCATAAAAGTCAGGAGACATGTTGTCGCCAATTGATATAACGCTAAGCTTACGTTTAGTTGTATATAAATCATCAATTTCTTTCATTTGATCATTTTGTTTTAATTTTCGATTATCTTCATCATGAGTTGCATATGTGTGAGGCGTCGGAATTGTGACCATAATCTCATCTTTGTCGTTAACAGGAGAATTTGTTGGATTCCTTGGATCTTGTTTTAAAAAATCCTTTCCTCTAAGTGGTTCTAGTTTAATTTTATTGATTTTCACACTTATGGCAGATTGGCTTGTTTTCATACGTTTGCCATGAAGCTTTTGTGTTGACGTCTGAATACTTTCAGTGGCACTATGTGTCTTTTTATGCATTGCTGTTACTAGCTGAGCATTCCCAAAAGCAAATGGTCTTGGTGTGAGCCTGTATGGTGACTTCCTTGAGGTTTCCAAGTCATCGTCCTGTTTAATACCAAAAGTGAATTTGTCTTTTTCCTTGTAAATTGATATATTATCTGGTAGATTCGAGTATGGAACTTCTATTTTCTGTAACGCAAACGTCGGGTCTGGAACAATGCTTCTCTTACTGATGCCTTCCGTAAAAATATGATGACCAGGCGCTGTAGTTTTGAGCGTCAAATGTGGGCGAATAATTTTACTTGTTGTGTCCCCTTTCAAAGTCTCCATAAACTTATTTCGCGATTGATAGGACAGCTTCACCGGCGGCAGACGCCTATAGGTGAGGCTTTCTTCTGGACTCACAATATCGTTGTACTGACTTACCATCTCCATAGAGTATTTGGGCATGTGCTTGGTTTGCGATGGATCCATGTTTTGCTTGTCGCTCGCGATCTGGAACGCTTCACTGATATGCGTCCGTTGCGGATGTACGCTCTGTTTGGAGGACATTCCAGTGTGTGAGACAACTTGGGACGTCTTGCCACTAGACGGATTGGCCGACTGTACTGCAGATGACATTGTGGTTCTAATGTGTTCTTGTCGTGGAGTGATAACGACCTGAAAAGACAGACATGTTGTCTCTTAAGCATACATATTTAATCACAAACATATTACTTATTATTCTTTCGATTAATCGAGATTTACGAGCGAATATCATTCAGTACTGAGCTGTTCGTGAAAAAAAACGGGAATCGTACATATATATATTATATCCAGATGGAATTCAATACACATTTTTGGTATGATTGCATAATGTTGCTGTTTTCTGAAACGTGCAATCACCGCACTAAATAAAATATGCTTTACAATGTTCCACCATTATTTATATAAAAAACATACTGTCAACCGTTTAACATTTTATAGTTCTGATTGTTTTCAATATTAATGTATACTTTTCTACCGTACGTATATCATATTATAAGACATCAATGAAATATTACTTTACACGTGTTGCAATCACCCGAAGCTTTACTCCGTGATGCCAAACATGTTTTCTATGACGTCGTAAGTATTGTAATGCGCAGTGTTAAGTATTGTAATGCGCAGTGTTAAGTATTGTTATGCGCAGTGTTAAGTATTGTAATGCGCAGTGTTAAGTATTGTAATGCGCAGTGTTAATTCCATGTAGTTGGTGTATCACAGCGGTATATGTACTCTATGCTGAACATACAATCCAATGCCTTAAAGGAGCCTTTTCACAGATTTTGGCATGTATTGAAGTTTGTCATTAAATGCTTTATATTGATACATGTAAACATTTATACCTTAAAAGCGCCAGTAAAAAAAAAACAAGAATAAAATTAATGAAATAAAAAAGTAACACCCTCAGGCTCGAACCACTGACCCCTGGAGTAAAATTCTATCGCTTAGACCATTCGCCCATCCGTGCTCACACAATGAGTGATGTATTTTATACTTTATTTAAGCAATCCTTGTAGTATCACAAAGCAGAACGTCAACAACAGAACTCTCCATATTAAGCAATCGTTTCGCGTTACAACGCGTTATAATTTTCAGGATTTTAAATCGTCAAACGATGCATATAAGGATATTGTAGAGCATGAAAATTTTCAGTATTACCGTTTCCTCACAAATATCATAACTAATAAGAAAACTTGCGAATCTGAAACACTTTTTTTATTTTGTCAATTTACCAAAACATGAAAATGCCCATTTAATGGAATCGTAGGACTAACAGTGATGTTGATTTTTACCACATTCAATTAAATAATTAATAGCCGTCGTTGTTTACACTTTTGATTGATAAATGGCAATTTCGGCGAAGATATATTTGTTTCACTGATTATCAATTGATTATTATGCGACAAACAGTAATTAAATTTGTTAGGAATGTCGTGGTTCGTATTTAACTTTTACTAAAATGAAAGTTCTTCCTTCGACACTGAAGACCTCAAAGATCATAACATTAACACCGCTGTCGACAGAATCGAATACTAATCAGAGTCACTATTTAAAGGGACCTTTTCACGTTTTGGTAAATTGACAAAATTGAAAAAAAGTTGTTTCATATTCGCAAATTTTCGTTTTAGTTATGATATTTGTGAGGAAACAGAAATACTGAACATTTACCATGGTCTAATATAGCCGTTATATGCATCTTTTGACGATTTAAAAAACCTGAAAATTATAAAGCGTTGCAACGCGAAACGATTGAATAATTTGGAGAGTTCTGTTGTTGTCGTATAATTTTGTGAAACTACGAAGATTGCTTATATAAAGTATAAAATACGCCTCTTGCACATACTTGACAGGATGGCCGAGTGGTCCAATTGGTTTTTAATCTAGGACTCCGTGGGTCACTGGTTCGAGCCCTGCTGCGTGCTACTTTTTTTCTTTTTTAAATTTTATTCTTGATTTTTTACTAGAGCTGTTTAGATCCAATGTTTACATTTATCAATATTAAGCATTTAATGACAAACTTGAAAACATGCCAAAATCTGTGAAAAGGCCCCTTTCAATGGCTGGGTATAAACACCTTACAGTTACCCGCAAACATACCGTTTTAGATAACTGTGCATTATAATCTTGTTGAAGCTGATATTGTAACTAAACAAGTTTCAAACTATCATCAATAGTAACTTAAAGTAGAAAATAAACCGTTAAATTTGTATCGCTTCTGTTGGCGCCTTTGATCGAAAGATCATGATTTTCTTTTTCTACATCTTGAATTGGCGTTTACAACTAATGTTAATACCACACGATAATTGGCAGTAGCATGAAAGACCAAACGACTCTTCGAAAACATATAAATGAATACAAACACAATTTTCCCAGCTTTAGTAACTAAGTACGTCAGATAAAGGCTTACTTTTAACATCATTCCTTCCATGTGTTGTGAAATCGTCGCCATTATTATAGAGACAGCGGAATATATCATTACACCGGGGGCAACACGATCGTGTCCGATTTGAATGGTTCTGTCACATATTTCACCTCTCACTTTATACATATGCGACACTCGCATGGAAGAGTGCGTGTTTCCTCATTTGAATGATCATTGTGTCAACCAAACATTGTGGTAAGAATGGTTTCAAAGAACCTGATTGAGTACATTTCTGTACGAAACAGCTTTATTTAAGTAATAGTTTTATTTCAAACATAACTTAAGTATCATCTGTCAAATATGATTCATGGAATTGATTTTAATGGTTAACACTTAAAAGCATATGGAGTGAAAATTACGCACTTGCGTTAGCACGTAGTTTTTGAAATTTCTAATTTTTATATATTTTTCAATTTAAAACATGCTGCTTTTTCTTGATGTGTTGTACTTATAAAATATCTATTTAAATATATATGGAAATCTTGAACAAAAAATGCATGACGTCGACGTAATGGACTTGTTTGTATAAATAAACACATACAACTGTTATACCCTCTGAAAAAATGAACAAACAAAAAATCTATGCTAAAGGTTGATTGCATAACTGTGCGCCAATGTGCGTAATATATCTATTTAACATACCGTGCCAATATCACATGAACAAACAGTAAGAGGTGTCGTTAATTGCATCAGTTTCGCGTACACGGTAAACTTACAAGGTACATACACAGAAAACCACTTTATATAAATGTCCTTCTTCTGAGTGAAAAAAAATCAACAATATTTGTTTCTGTCGATTTTGCAATACATTTTAAAATTAACCTGAGATATAAATGCTTTAAGCCATTTTTAATATAGCATTAACAGCAGTAGGTGTACGATTACGCATTTACACAAACACTGCGATTAATGTTTAAGTTTTTATATTGCGTAGATTGTTACACATTTAATTACATATCGGAGCGCGATATATAGAGGGCTGAGCGTGAAAATTCGTATCTCCTTGACAAAACATTGCAGATACAGTAGTCTGACACTTAGCCCTTGCAATTCCGCACGTATTACTTTAAACGCAACATTCATGTTCCAACTGCAGTGCATAGCATTTTTGTAAATAGCGTTGTCTGTTCATTTCCTCATGTTTCCTGGCCATGCGCACTGTTTATAAAAATAATTCCACGAACAACTAGTCTTCAACACGGAATATTAAATTATCCAAAATGTGTCAGGGATATTACATCCTTATTTAATTATTCGCGTTCACTTTTTCGTTGTAGCTGCTTTTATTTATGTATGTATATATATAACATGTAAATATCAACATTCAATTCAAGTTTTCAGTGGAGTTTTGAATATGTGACCTTTCATCAACCCGAAACCGAGTTGAAACAAAACATTCACAAGTTAAGTAGTGTCTTTTAGTTAGTGTCGTTTTGTATATCAATCACTTAAAGGCGAAGACAACCATAAATTTAATATTCTTTAATGACATTCATAAAAATAAGCAATATAGTTTACGTATCGATTTACAGTTTAAAAAGAACGCTTATCTCTGCTGTGTAGATAAAGGTGAAAAACAATGGAGTCATTTAACCCTTGGATAGTTTTAATTGAATATAGATCAATTATCTGCCTATTAATGCAATAGATATAAATCGAATACGCACCGTTTTTCAGTCGACTCTAATCGCTGTCACCACCATCATTTATGTTCTCACAAGAGAAGAGTTAAGAACAAAATTTAAGAAACTCTTTAAACACCTATCATTATGTTCTGCACACGAAGACCTTGTTAGGTTTACTTGAGTTTGGTATTGTTCTTTGATGCATGGATATTAAATCGGGGTTTTGGATTAACGTTGAATTAACACTTAAACTGCGCAAGTACGGTAGCCTATTTGTGGCTATTGTATTCAATATATTGCATTATACGGGTGGTTTTCAGAAAGAAAATAATACAAATGCATGCCATTATCGAAAATTAATAGTTTTAATTGATAATTCAAATACATTCAAAGACTTTGTTATCTTAAGACGTTGAATGTAGGTTTTATTTTATAAATCGTGTTTATCTGCGCATGTTCGTCATTTAAAAATCTCATTATGTCGTCCATATGCTGTCAATTATGCAATTATGTAAGTCTCTTGCGCCCATGTCCCTATCGCAGTGCAATAGACACCTCACAGGGCTGTGTTACATCAGATGGAATACAATAACATGGGATAGTAACGCAATTAGCAAGTTTTTCGCGTTCGTGTTAAAAATATAACAGCGATTAACAGCGGCACCGCGTCGCTATTGCCGTGAAAAAGGCACCTCCCCTGATTGTGTTAAATCCGATGATTTTAATACAAGAATATTGAATATTAGCTTTATTAGTTTAAAAGTATCGCTGCGAGTATTACTGCATTGCTGAATTAAAGACACGTCATCTCAGGTTAATCGGTGCATTCATTTCACAAAACAAGCAAATTACCGCGGTAATGCGCGCATATGCTGTCAAATCTAATTCGCAAGTTTGTAGCGTTCATAATCAGTTTTACAGCGATTTACAGCGAAATCGCGATTGAGATATTTTAGACGTTTTGCAGAAGTCAGCGGTCTTTTTATCATGAGATCTGGAGCGTTTAGTTGTGTCAAGTAAGCATTTTTACGTTCTAGTATTAACACGAACCCATAAGGATAGAATTGATCTACATAATAAAAGAGAATTCATAACTCTTGCTCATTAAAACAAAAATTCCGTTATGCACGGTAAAATGTTCGATCAAATTATCTATCACGATTTTTACAATTATACTCTGAATGTCAAAATTGTTGCACCATAGTTGAACATGATTAATAGAGTCCTGTGACATTCTTTCGTCAATGGTTTTAATTTGATAACCTGTTAATCATAAAATTGGTTAATAATATTGTAAATTCTGATGTTCTTTCAAAATGCGTATTCCATTTAGGGACTGGTTCCTATATGGTGATCAATATTCATTTGCTTCTCGATAAATCAACACTACTGAGTGTTTCTAAATAATTTTAGATCATATACCGGTAAATTGTAAACATATGCAATAATTATTTTGCATCTATTTGTACACGTGGTCGTTTTGGAAATAAACGATTGGCACATATAGGAGTTTTTTGTTGTTTTTTTTTGTGAGCGTTAGCTCACAAATAATGCAGACGCAATTTTGCAAATCAGTTTGCCTTAGCTACGGCAGGAACCGTAACCCGTGACTGCCTGTGTGGATAACTGCGGTAAACTTTAGCAGACGAGGAGTGCTAAAAGCGTCTGCTTTAACCACCGCATATGCCTGTTCTCACTGGTACAGTACATAGTGTGTTTTTTAACAGCTTGTAAGACAACGTTGGCCAATCTAGTGTTTATCATTGAAATCTGTACATATTGGCTGCTTTCAGGGAAAACGGGGCTTAATGCATGTCAAATAAGATTAGCTTGTGCACACGGATTAGCTGTATCAATGATTTGAAAAAACACACATCTCGACCTGTGTTTTAAGACACACTCTTTATAAATTTGAATGGGTTGTGGTCATATCAAACTTGCGATATAAAAAGCAATAAAATAATTTTGAAAACTGAGTTGCGTCTAAGATAATACAACAGCGAACAAATTCAGTGCCTTCATCGCTTTGATTTATGAAATGTTACCAATACACAATCTTCTATTTCAGAGTTCGCAAGAAAAAAAAAACGCATATTATTCTTCTAGATGAATTTGTTATAATTGCATCGCTTTTGTTATCGTCACATGACGTGCGTCCATAGAACATGGCTCCAAACCTTCCTCGGTGGTCTCAAATCGCTGTAGAGTTCGTATACGGAAGTTTACGAATTCACTCGAATAGCTGTAGAGTTCGTATGCGGAGGTTTACGAATTCACTAGAATCGCTGTAGAGTTCGTATACGGAGGTTTACGAATTCACTAGAATCGCTGTAGAATTCGTATACGGAGGTTTACGAATTCACTCGAGTCGCTGTAGAGTTCGTATACGGAGGTTTACGAATTCACTCGAATCGCCGTAGAGCTCGAAAACGGAGGTTTACGAATTCACTAGAATCGCTGTAGAGTTCGTATACGGAAGTTTACGAATTCACTAGAATCGCTGTAGAGTTCGTATACGGAGGTTTACGAATTCACTCGAATCGCTGTAGAGTTCGTATGCGGAGGTTTACGAATTCACTCGAATCACTGTAGAGTTCGTATGCGGAGGTTTACGATTTCACTCGAATCGCTGTTGAGTTCCTATACGGAGGTTTACGAATTCACTAGAATCGCTGTTGAGTTCGCATAAGGAGGTTTACGAATTCACTAGAATCGCTGTATAGTTCGTATACGGAGGTTTACGAATTCACTCGAATCGCTGTAGAGTTCGTATGCGGAGGTTTACGAATTCACTAGAATCGCTGTAGAGTTCGTATACGGAGGTTTACGAATTCACTAGAATCGCTGTAGAGTTCGTATACGGAGGTTTACGGAATCACTCGAGTCGCTGTAGAGTTCGTATACGGAGGTTTACGAATACACTCAAATCGCTGTGGAGTTCGTATACGGAGGTTTACGAATTCACTAGTCTCGTTGTTGGGTTCGTATTCGGAGGTTAACGAATTCATGTGCTATCGAATTTCTCTGTAAAGTGCCTTATATGCATGCACAGATACACACATTCACAGTGGACAGAAAACAAAGCAACGAGATACGCGGACTCTCTGTTGAAGTTATTTCAAGATAGACTTATGCTATAATAGTTACTTGCGACACAAAATACTTAATTATAGTTGAAATTATCGTGGTTTGGAGACAAGTGTCTCATTTTATGGGCATGAGCTTTACTACGAATGCAAGACGCTGCAGAACTAGTTGATATTTTGTGCAGTTTGAGTTTGTATAACATTGGAATATCAAATCAATGTGCTTCAGAAAATTAACACGGTAATCATTTTCCACAAAGTAAATATTTAGATCAACTTTGTCCTAGATAAATGAGACAGGCTGGCGGACAAGAAGATATTGCCCTCATTAAAACAAGAAATTTATATTGCCCTCATTTTGACATGATTGTTAACAAAGTTTTGTTTTTTATTGTGAACATAAACGATAAATGTTATGTGCATACAGGCTTTAGAAGCGACTAGTGAGATTAATGTTCGATAATTCAACATATCCCTAAACCGGATCAACTTATTAATACCATAACAACTCCGCTAAATACATTGTAGTTATTAATAAGTACTTGGACTACTTAATAAAATCACTGTGAATTTTGGAAACAAAAATACATTAAACAATGGCCGCATAAAGCAGCAAGACAATCGTTACATTTTACAAAGTAAACGTATTTTTTGAAAATCCAACTCTCTTGACGTGCAATGCATTTGACCACTTGTCCGATACAGCATTACTTTGTTAGTGAACAATAGCGAACAATCCATTTTAATGTAATTGACCCGCGTCATGCGAAAATGGACCGTAATACACCATCGAAAAGTGAAGCTAGGCCTCTGCATCCGTATATTGTGATGAGGAGTCATGATGCCCGCTGATGAGACCAAGAAACCTTGCGTGACTTTGTAGCGGACACGTTAGCTCCTTACCACACTGGACTGAGGCTACACTGACCGCAAGCGGCATAATACCCATGTACTCAAGACCACTGGAATGAGGCTACACTGACCGCAAGCGGCATAATACCCATGTACGCAAGACCACTGGACTGAGGCTACACTGGCCGCAAGCGGCATAATACCCATGTATACCACTGGACTGAGGCTACACTGACCGCAAGCGGCATAATACCCATGTACGCAAGACGCTCATATCCATATTGGTACCCACAAGTCATTGTTTTGTGATACCATTAACATGCAGTCGAGTCAATTAATGCTTGAACCCGGCAAAATTTGTGCTGTTGACCAATATTAGCGCAAAACCACATGCATCATATATTTGCGACACCAATCTGAGAGTATTATATGTTTAAAAAGTATTCATCCCTTGTGTTTCATATTAGCTCTGTACATGTATCCCGTCCGAAATAATGCACATGATATTGAAGAGAAATGAAAATGAAACACCCATTTCGAATTGGGATCAGAAAATGTATAGCAAACCCGTGTTGTAACAGCAACATCATCATAATCATCCCCATCATCGCCAGCAACTCCATACGAAAATGATATAGAGATCAGAACTCTTTTTTTTTTAATTCCCGTTGGAAACAGAACACCGTGGAAGAGTATTGGGCTAATGGACAGACGGGCAGACGGGCCAACATTATCGTAGAGGAATTGAAATTGTACTTTACATAAATACAAATTAATAAATATATGAAATATAACAAAAATAATATCATCATCAAATTACATAAAAATATATAGTTCTCTTAAAATCAGAATGGATACTGGAATTGTTCAGGTAACGATACGAATTCAGCTTGAAACAAAGTAACTAAATCCGTTGCTCGATTTACAGTCTAAGAAATATGGTTAAAGTGGTCAGAGATTTGTATTAACTGCACATATTAATCGTTTGAATAATAAAATTCCATTTGCTGAAAAAAAAATCAGATTTCCTTATGAAAAGTATTTCCTAGACAAACGGTTTAGTTCTTAGCTTTAAATATTGCAAATTATAGAAAAAATAAACAAACACTTAACTATGTGGCTTCATTTTTGTTTATTTTATATTTAACAAAATATGTATAACATTCACAGGCAATGCAAATATTAAAACTCTCCTTTGTATTCAATTAATGAACTAATAATTTAATTTAAATACATGTAAATCAAATTCAATTCGTTTGCATAGAATTCAATTCACATCTACAAAGCTAACAATATACATATATTTCAATTCATACACAAAGAATTCAGTTCATACACATACAAAACAATTGCTATACATATAATTCAGTTCATACACAAAGAATTTAATTAATTAACATCTATAATTATTTCAGCAAGATTGAATTCCTTAAAAAAATGCAAACATGATCAACACTCAAAATTATTCAATTTCTCATCACATACACAAAATATGTGTTCAATAGCTTCAGGAAAAATACTTTAATTCATTTATTATTTTGTTTCTGATTGTGTGTTTTTTTCTCTCGCAAACTAAGGTTTTATTGAAATATTCATTTATTTATTTTTCAAGTTATAAGAATATAACATTAGCCACTGACAGCATTTTACAATATCTAGAAAATTGTCTTTCTTTTTCATTGTTTTAGCTTTTAAGATAAGTATAAAATAAGGCACATACATTTTAAAATATATATGTAGTTGTATACACTGCAAATACATGATTCTGTTATCAAGTAACAAATAAATAAATTTAAAAATGTAAAATGAAATATAGAAATGTGAATCAATGGTTGACTTTTTAATGAAATCACAAAAGTATTTGACCTATTGAGCTCATACTTTTTGTCAGTAATTATCATTGTAATTATAACCAATGAAATGGTTATGAAAACCAATCTTCATAGAAGGCTGAGTGTCAGTTCATTTATATCAGCATTGCCACCCAGCAATAAACAAATCCTAATGATCAAGCTATTAATAACATATCACCCACCCACTGCACTAATAAAGCTAGAACAGCCTTGTAGAGATAATATGTGCTATTAAATTTGATTTCAGTATATAGAAAATTACTGTTGTCAGCAACCTCTCACAACTACTTTATAATCGCTGATTATTCTTCACAAATAAAATAGCTGTTAAATCAAATTCACATGTTTAATACCAATTAAATATAAACAATATGTAACACCTCTTGAGTTAAATGCTATGTATTTATGTAAACATCCTGTCCGATACACCTTACACAGTTGTAAAGAAGTTTCCATGAGTTAATAATGAACAATTACACATTGAAGGTCTCTCAACATGCAAACAGTAAGATATTTTGAAATACGAATGGTCGATCTCTTTTAAGAACCTTAGTTAAATCCTTTTTAGCCCCCCCCCTCCCCTCCCCCCTCCTCTCCACTTCTAATCTGGGGAATTGTACATTTTGTATTGGCACCACCTACTAGTCACAGTTGGAACAAAGTATGGATGTCCTTAACAGCTTAGATAAATACAGTGGATCCATTGTATTTAGTTGACATGGATTTGTAAATGGGATAAATTTGTTGGATCTCAAATCCACTGACTTTTTTCTGATCTCTTATATAATTAATAAATAATTGTTGAGCCATTTGATTTCATCATAGAGTTGACCTGCATAAAATCCACAACAACCAGAGCCTAATGAATAATATTGGATTAACAGTACATTAATTGACACAGTGAACAACTTAAATAGAAACAGTGCACTAAACCCCAGAATTTATCTGAGTGAAAAGATTGCATACAATGATAAGAGATTTAATGAGCTTAGTCCTTGACTGGATTTTTTTTTTTAGAAGAGACTGAATTGAAACAAACAAAATCAAATAAAAGCAGAAAGCGTCGTCCATGATTAGCCTTTTTGCACATGCTAATGTGGGATGACACTTAACTCACATGCTAATGTGGGATGACACTTAACTCACATGCTAATGTGGGATGACACTTAACTCACATGCTAATGTGGGATGACACTAAACTCACATGCTAATGTGGGATGACACTTAACGCACATGCTAATGTGGGATGACACTTAACTCACATGCTAATGTGGGATGACACTTAACGCACATGCTAATGTGGGATGACACTTAACTCACATGCTAATGTGGGATGACACTTAACTCACATGCTAATGTGGGATGACACTTAACGCACATGCTAATGTGGGATGACACTTAACTCACATGCTAATGTGGGATGACACTTAACTCACATGCTAATGTGGGATGACACTTAACTCACATGCTAATGTGGGATGACACTTAACGCACATGCTAATGTGGGATGACACTTAACTCACATGCTAATGTGGGATGACACTTAACGCACATGCTAATGTGGGATGACACTTAACGCACATGCTAATGTGGGATGACACTTAACTCACATGCTAATGTGGGATGACACTTAACGCACATGCTAATGTGGGATGACACTTAACGCACATGCTAATGTGGGATGACACTTAACGCATATGCTAATGTGGGATGAAACTTAACGCACATGCTAATGTGGGATGACACTTAACTCACATGCTAATGTGGGATGACACTTAACTCACATGCTAATGTGGGATGACACTTAACTCACATGCTTATGTGGGATGACACTTAACGCACATGCTAATGTGGGATGACACTTAACGCACATGCTAATGTGGGATGACACTTAACGCACATGCTAATGTGGGATGACACTTAACTCACATGCTTATGTGGGATGACACTTAACTCACATGCTTATGTGGGATGACACTTAATGCACATGCTTATGTGGGATGACACTTAATGCACATGCTAATGTGGGATGACACTATACGCACATTCTTATGTGGGATGACACTTAACGCACATGCTAATGTGGGGTGACACTTAACTCACATGCTAATGTGGGATGACACTTAACGCACATTCTTATGTGGGATGACACTTAACGCACATGCTTATGTGGGATGACACTTAACCCACATTCTTATGTGAGATGACACTTAATGCACATGCTAATGTGGGATGACACTTTACGCACATGCTAATGTGGGATGACATTTAACGCACATGCTAATGTGGGATGACACTTAATGCACATGCTAATGTGGGATGACACTTTACGCACATGCTAATGTGGGATGACACTTAACGCACATGCTAATGTGGGATGACACTTAACACATATGCTAATGTGGGATGACACTTAACCCACATGCTAATGTGGGATGACACTTAACGCACATGTATTTAGACTAATTTTTTCAGAATGTGGCTCAAATAGTGAACCAATACACATTGTGGCATACCCTGTGAAGAGGCCAGGCATATGTAAGGCTTGGCCTTTTAACATGAGTCCAAGATTGTCGATAATCTGAAGGCAAAGTTTATGACCTCTTTAAAACATCCACAGACAGCCAGCCACCAGATGACATCAAATCAAGTTTAAGCCCAAATCAAAGGCTCTATAACCATCACTCAACATTCCGCCTCGGCTTCACGCTGTCTTTGCTCGTCGCGAGTCGACGGGAGGTCAAATGTCGGCTGAGGGGTGAAGGTGGGAGATCGCATCATGGAGGTAGGCATTGTGGTCTGTGGCATCATACCATGAGGGTTCTTGAGGGGCTCCTGCTGTTGGATGTAGCGGTCCATCAGCCAGCCTTGACCCCGACTGTTGAAGTTCTTGCTCAGCTCGAAAAGGTTCAAAATCGACGAGCTCTGAGAAGGCAGTTAAGGGCTTGTGTGTTTGAATATGGATCTGTACTGTAAACTTTTTGTTTAATCCTTTACCACCTAGATATGCACTTTGATGTTTAAGACCTTTCTTACTGGATTCAAGTTTTGAAGGCTACATTTTCAACCCTAAGATACTGATGAGCAGCAAACAGAATAAACCTTTTTTGCTTTTATGCTGGTTGCATATAGCCATTTTCACTTGATTCTGAGTGGGAATCAGTTATCAATGCTTTGTGTTTGTTACAGTGAGTTTAACCTAAAGTACATGGCAAATACAAGCGAAGCAGTGTAAGAAAATAAAATCGAGGTCAACAATTCAGATTTTTGCTCGGTTCAAATATGTTTGTAAGAGTGAAAATGTTCCATTCAAATGTAAATAAAGTACTTAAATCTAAGTGTATTCTTGCAAATGTTGTATTCTGATTAAGAATTAACATACATTTCTTATTCAACAATATTTTGATAATAAATACCAGCTACCAACTTAGGTAGTTTGCTTGAAACACAACAATACCCAAGGATGATAAATAACCTTGTTAATGAAAACATCTGCAAAACATTTAAAATGTAGTGAAGTTTAATTTTACTAGATTATTGTCTTTTATCTTATTGAAATAGACAGAATATAGAAAGTGACCAATTACAATGGAATGTTCTTTTAAAATGTGAGACAATGATCTTTGTGGTAGTGAGATTACCTAACAAAATAAACAGTTCTTCAAAAGAAGAAATACAGGCTCAAGTCTATGACCTTAATAGATAAAAAACATAATTTCATTTAAATTGCTGCATAATATGTGAAAAGGATACATTTTTATGAAGGGGAGGCAACTGGAACATTGATGGCGGCTGAGTGAGACGTATATCAGTGGAACCTGTAAATATAGAAAACATTTCTGTCAGTGTGATTTATTGTTAACAATGAAGACATGATAGAATTGTCACGATGGTTCTGATTTTAATGGCACTGATTATGATGATAATGATGATGGTGGTGATGATAATGATGAAGGTTGTAATGATGATAATGCTGGTGAGGTTAATGATGATGATAATGCTGATGAAGATGGTGAAAATGATGATGATGATGATATTGACGATGACAATTATGATGACGATGACAAAGACGATGATGATCATGATGATGGTGGAAATAATGTGGACAACAGTGATGATGATTTTGATTACAAAGACAATTTGTATGGTGATTGTGTTCATGACAATCATCATCATGAAGGTGATAACAATGACAATCATGCTGAAGATGATGACAAGGAAAATACAAAGAGGCCCACCAGTTGGGTGGAAGTACTGATGTGCTCGAGGATTGAAAACACTTCCACGTTGAAATGGCATGAACAGTGCTGGCAGACTCACATCTGAAATTTAAGAACGAGAGTGAAACTAGCTATAATATTCAACATATAAACTATAGCCATTATATCAAATTAAAGTGCATTAGAAAAAAAGTAAAATAAACAAAGAATGATCTTTGATAAGAAAGCTTAATGGAGCTAACCGTTTAATGCCTCATACATCTCACGATCATGCCGACTTAGTTTGTGTTGGCCAGCTAATTTCTTCTCGATGTCTTCCTGTATCTCTCGTCGAGTTTTCTCGATTAACTCCAGCTTGTGCCTATAGCTCTCATCCTCAAAGTAGGCCAGTCTCTCCAGAAACTGAAAAAGACAGAAATTACTGGTCAGAAAGGTGCAAAAATGTATGCCAAACGTAAGGACATTGTAACAAAAGTTAATAGATAACTCACAGGTTTAGACTTTGCTATAGTATGTCAGTTAATGAGAGGTAATTAACTTTGAGGTAATGACACTGCAGGACAAAATCATCTTTACCTCAAACTGTACTCAGTGGTTAAGACACTGCAAGCAAATTAGGTAACTTACTCAGAGCTTAGTTACTCAACAGATAGTTCCTCTAATGTAAGTTACTCAGATGTTAGTTGCTCACAGCTTAGTTACTCAACAGATAGTTCCTCTAATGTAAGTTACTCAGATGTTAGTTGCTCAGAGCTTAGTTACTCAACAGATAGTTCCTCTAATGTAAGTTACTCAGATGTTAGTTGCTCACAGCTTAGTTACTCAACAGATAGTTCCTCTAATGTAAGTTACTCAGATGTTAGTTGCTCACAGCTTAGTTACTCAACAGATAGTTCCTCTAATGTAAGTTACTCAGATGTTAGTTGCTCAGAGCTTAGTTACTCAACAGATAGTTCCTCTAATGTAAGTTACTCAGATGTTAGTTGCTCAGAGCTTAGTTACTCAACAGATAGTTCCTCTAATGTAAGTTACTCAGATGTTAGTTGCTCACAGCTTAGTTACTCAACAGATAGTTCCTCTAATGTAAGTTACTCAGATGTTAGTTGCTCACAGCTTAGTTACTCAACAGATAGTTCCTCTAATGTAAGTTACTCAGATGTTAGTTGCTCAGAGCTTAGTTACTCAACAGATAGTTCCTCTAATGTAAGTTACTCAGATGTTAGTTGCTCACAGCTTAGTTACTCAACAGATAGTTCCTCTAATGTAAGTTACTCAGATGTTAGTTGCTCAGAGCTTAGTTACTCAACAGATAGTTCCTCTAATGTAAGTTACTCAGATGTTAGTTGCTCAGAGCTTAGTTACTCAACAGATAGTTCCTCTAATGTAAGTTACTCAGATGTTAGTTGCTCACAGCTAAGTTGCTCATAGATAATTGGCTCAGGAGTTAAGACACTAAAAGACAGGTAGGTCAGTTGTGCATAAAACATTTCAAGACAAGTATATCATTTACTTAGAGGTTTAAGAATTGCGACATTAGTAGGTCAGTTACTCAAAAGTTAAAGAAATCAAAGAAACATAAGTTCAGTTACTCAGAGGTAAAGAAACTGAAAGAAAAGAAGGTCAGTCACTCAGAAGTTAAGAAAATCAAAGAAATGTAGGTCAGTCACTCAGAGTTTAAGAAAATAAAAAAAATGTAGGACAGTCATTCAGAGGTTAAGACACTGAAAGTATGCCATTTACTCAAATTTTTAATAGAATGCATTAACAGTTGGCCAGTTACACAGAAAAAAAGACACTTCAAAGTAATTAAGTCAGTTATCCAGTAGGATAAGACAACACATAAAAGTATGGCAATAGGTCAGAGACAACACATACAAGTATGTCAATAGGTCAGAGACAACACATAAAAGTATGTCAATAGGTCAGAGACAACACATAAAAGTATGTCAATAGGTCAGAGACAACACATAAAATTATGCCAATAGGTCAGAGCTTCAGACACTACAAGAAATGTAGGCCAGATTAAAACTCTGTGCAGCACAGAATAAATCAGACAGAAACAGTCAGATTGGCCACCTGACAAAACCACAGCACAAAAGCAGCAATTCTATGCTATGCTCCCTTAACGCATTAATACCTACTCACAACTCCAATAATGATAACACAATAGTTAAAAAATTATTCATTTCTGCAAACAATTAAAGGGATGCTGCTGTTACAGACATCAGTATCAAATTATTGTTCCTACCTCTGATGGCACTCCGTCCCATGTTCTCTGTACAACAGCTGGTCGTTTCTTTTGCTGTCTCGGCCTTGCTTTCTGTGGTGGCATGGGCGCGTGGACAACTGGTCTATGTACTTCATCAGACCTGTGCGCATGAATATACAGAAAACTGGGTAAATAAGGTATGGTCGTGCTTTTAAAGTACGTCAAACACATATCATGCTAGTGTTAAGCAAATATGCATAATTTCATACTAGAGAAATCTAGCAGTCTATTGTTTACATCAGGCTTTTTTCTTTGTTATATAAAATCAATGAAATAAAACATACTTATTTGTTAATAACAGATAAAACATGATGTAAATTTCCAAAAACACAAATCCATTAATTTTACAAGGGCGTCAGTTCTTATAAAAAGAAAATTAGGTTTAATTCACTGAAAACTGTTTTATTTGTTACAAGTATAAGAATGTTAATGTCAGAAGTTTGGTACAAAACAATTATTATTTAACCTTTTTTACAACAGTTGTTACATAATTAACATATTTTACAACAGCTATTATTTAACATATTTTAAAACAGTTATTATTCAACCTTTTTTACAACCATTATTATTTAACCTATTTTACAACCATTATTATTTAACCTATTTTTCAACAGTTATTATTTTCAACAGTTATTAATTAACCTATTTTACAACAGTTATTATTTAACCTATTTTACAACAGTTATTTTTTTACCTATTTTACAACAGTTATTATTTTACCTATATATAAGTTTTTGTATAATGTTTGCTTATTTAAAATTATTTTTAATATTATGCAAGTGGGTCTAACCATTACATAGTAGAATAACTAAAAACTTGGTTATATATAGTCTGAATCTAACAAAAATAGATTCAAGTGCTGAATAATAATTTATAAGTACATGATTTTAAAAGCTGAATCATCAATTTGAACAAGTAATTGGTTTGTGCCAAACAACAAAACATGTATTAAAAACAAACCAAGGATAACTCAACAATATGAAAGAAAAATAACTTAACATCCTGAAATAAATAGTGAAAACCTGTGAAATAAAACCTGAACTTGTACATGTAGTAATTACCTTTAGAAGAAAATAAGTGCTACAATCATAGAAAAGTTCTACAATTTTAAATGAAACATTTTTCTCCTTAAATAAAGATGTTTTACTACCAACAAAACAGATTCATGTTGCCATCGAACAAATAAATAACAATTTTTTCTTGGAATTTCAAGATTTGCATTTGATATTTTTGAGAAGTAAAAATGGTTTTAATTGTACTGTTGCTTCATGCTATATTGAGAAGTTTCTTGTAAATAATAAGTGAACAGTTTTGTTTTGTTTTTACTGCTTTAGTACCGAAATTAATTGTATTTTTCAGTTTCCAATTACAATGAATGATATGTTTATCAGCTAAGATAATATTACACAAAAGCAAACTGTTCCATGCTTATTGAAGTCATTTAAGGTGATTTTGAAAAAAAAAGGGAAATAAACTTTGAGTCGCCTATTTGCAATATGCCAAGTTGTTGTCCAGAATACCATTAATGTTGCTATTTAATTTGTCAGCATGACCTATGCAATGATGCAGTGAATGTGTGAGGCATTTCATTTCACCATTTGAATGAAAACGGTACAGTCTTTATATGCCACATTGTTGAATATTTTCAGGTTGACCTTCAAATATGATACCTTGAGCTTAAGACACATGCCTTGCATACAAACTTGCTATTACCTAACATTTAGCATCTGTGGAAGTAATTCTGATTGCATGATCAATGATTAAGTTCAAATATTCAGTAAGTTTCTCATATTAAAATATTGACTTTTTAGTATGACATTCATCTTAAAGGTAAGGGAGTTGTATCTAATACTTTTCTTCTGTGTCTCTTCAATGTAAGATTGCCTGAATAAACAAGGATATCAATAAAACTGATGGATGCTCCCCAATTATGCTTTGTCGATATATGGTTTAATTGTAAGGAAAAAAGCGTGATCTTGAGAAAATCTATTATTAGCCTCAGTGACCTTGACCCCAGTGACCTCAAACCTCATCAAAAATGTGGAGGTCCATGCAAGGTACCTACATCCCAAATAAATAAAAGTTCGATCAAATATTGAAGGCGCTATGAGAAACTGTAACCAAATTGTGACCTTAAGAAAATCTATTTTAAGCCTCGGTGACCTTGACCTTGAACCCAGTGACCTCTAACCTCATCAAAAGGTAGAGGTCCATGCAAGGTACCTACATGCCAAATATAAAAAAGAGATTGGTAAAGTATTGCAGGCACTATGAGAAACGGTAACAAAAGTGTGACGGAAGGAAGTAAGGAAGGACAAACTTGCAACTATATGCTCCGCCGAAATTTTATTTCGGGGAGCATAAAAAACTTGTCTGGGCGAGCTGCATCATGCCCATGGACTACTTTGACCTTTTATTTTGACCTTGAACTTTGAGGAAGAGCCTTTGGTTTTTCAAGCTTTCAAGCCACATAATGTCTCCGCCTAGTTAACATTTATAGCAGGGTCTTTTAAGAGCGCCTGATGTCATGGTTACAGTCCTGACAAGTTTTGTTCCTCATAACATATTTATTTATACACACACATTTCTGACATGTTCACAGAAATCAAGAATCAAGTCTTGTAAGATGCCCTCTGATCTTGATCTTGCAGCGGTGGATACATACTGGTTTAATACTTGGCACATGATTTCCAAACTTGACCTTTAAACTCTACTTGTGATTTTAACTTTTTCAACAAAACACTATGTTACTTCATGGTAAAAGTTTTCAAGTGATTTTAAAATTGCATGAGACCAATGTAAATGATTAAGTTATGCTGTATCATGCAAACTGTTTCTTTTGACATGATTTTGACCTGACACTCAAACTCAACATGGTTACAATTATGGTAAGCTTTTAACCCTTTGCATGCTGGGAAATTTGTCGTCTGCTAAAATGTTGTATGCTGAATTTCTAAAATTAGCATTTTCTTCCATTTTTTCAAAGATTACTATTAGAATAGAAAACAGTTTGGATCCTGATGAGACACCACGTTCTGTGGCGTCTCATCTGGATCCAAACTGTTTGCAAAGGCCTTCAAAATTCGGTTCCAACACTGAAAGAGTTAAAAATTGAATTATGTAGTTACAGTCTAGACCAGCATGATAATAGAAAAATACATGCACATATAGATTCTTAATCAAGAAAGTTAAATGCAGATAACTGCAAATGGGCTTCACAAAAAAAAACAGGGTTTCATTTAAACGAAGGGATGTCATTATGGATGACAGCATAATTAACGAAAAAGGCTATGCAAACCAATATTCAGTTGACAATACTTTCATTAGTTTTAGCACATTTAACCTACAAATTTTTGCTCAATTGCATAAAAAACCTACAGCTTATTGAAAAATGTGGTGATAGAAGGCTTGAATGAATTTCCAGTTGCTATATGGACACCCTATGCATAACACCCTGGCAACTTTTAATATTTTATAACAACAAATGAAACATTTGTTATGACAGCATAGTATATAAATACAAAATTTCACACATACTTTTTAGTAGGAGTCCCTGGCGGTGCGAAGGTGGCCTGGGGTGAGAGCCCCGGGCTAGTGATATTACGCTGACTCAGCAGTTTCTGCTGCTCCTCAAGCTGCTGCTGCTGCTTCATCATCTGCTGCTGATGTTGTCTCTGATTCTTCTCCATCAGCTGCAGATTGTCCATCAACACCTGCAGTCGCTTTCTGGGGAGGAAATTACATAATACATCAACACCTGCAGTCGCTTTCTGGGGATAGAATGACATAATATGAGCCTTGATCTGGGAAAGGAGGTTAACCCTTTGCATGCTGGGAAATTTGTCGTCTGCTAAAATTTCGTCTGCAGAATTTCTCAAATTAGCATTTTCTTCGATTTTTTTCAAAGAATACTATCATAATAGCAAACACTTTGGATCCTGATGAGACGCCACATTCTGTGGCGTCTCATCTGGATCCAAACTGTTTGCAAAGGCCTTTAAAATTCGGTTCCAGCACTGAAAGAGTTAAATACATTTGCGTAAAATATTGTCCGGGGCTTATCAGAGACTATACTTTCTGCCTTAACTGTATTTGGTTAAAAAGAGATTTATTCTAAACAAAAAATATACAGATACAGCGGGAAGTGTCCTGTCTAATGTGGCTTTTTTGTTACAAGAAATTCTGATAAACAAAAAATACCGCCAAAGCTGAAAAAGTTGTCCCTGATTATCCTATGTGAATTCCACATTCAAGCTTATCGGGGACAAAACTTTATGCACATGCATTAAGCCCAGTATTCCAATAACGGGCCTCACATTATAAGATAGATATCAGTTTTCATGCTTAGTATTCAATTTATAATAGACTGATTTACCTACCGGTAATACTAATTTATTTAAAAAAAAGTATTTTAATTTAAATCTTTTCACAATAAAAAAAGAAATATTTTTTAAATGAATTGTTTATGACATTGTTAAAAGTATTTTGTCTCATGCACACGTTTGCTATTTATTACCGAGTCTAAGAAGGGAGAAGTTAATATGAGTGTCAGTGCCCTTTATTGATGAATTATTTTGTAATTAAAATAAACAAGGTACTTGCTGATTTCTCATTTTACAAAGAAGGCAGTTTTCATTGTTAAAATACAAAAACTAACTTTGCATAATAAATCCTGATCCAGTCTGCAGCATAGGAAAGTACACTTGTAATTTCAATTTCAACAAGAAACATGTCCATGCCATAAAACTCAGTTGTCAACATTTGTCTACCTTATTTTCATCAAATAATTGAACAATCCAAAGCTGGGTCTGCATGTTAGCTACCTGTACACTATATTTTAGAACAATTCCTAGATGCAAACTGAAATGATGGAACTGAAGCATGTTTTCTGTATTTAGTAACAGTGATGTTGACCTCAATCCAACTGTTCACAAATGGAATTCACAAGTATATCTACGTATGTTAGCTTCATACACACACAGTTTCATGCCAATACATCCATCCAAAACTATCATTATTGAGTAGAAGTTGTTCTATTTTTTAGAAACAGTAAACAGTAACACCGTGAGTTACTCGCAGGCTGTTCTGGTTTTATTCTGTTTGCTGCTAACAATTTTCACTTTGCTTTTGAGCGGTGAAAGGGTTATACAACACTTACTCGTATTCTTCCTGAAGGTAGACAAGGTCATTGTTGTGCTTCTCCACCACCTTATCATACTCAGCCTTGGCAATAAGTTCCTGAAAATTGTCATGTGACCATAGAGAGGTTACATCGCAGTAATTCTGCATGGTGGCTTACACTAATCATGATTTGTTATAAATATGTTGAATGCAGGGTTATGCCTTCAGCAGTACTTCTTTGATATTTCATTAATAATGTTTTTACCACCTAGTAACTATCATCTTCTTGTTTTTAGTGTCTGCCAAGTATCCTTAGGACCAGACTTATAGTTATAAAAAATATTTGTCTTAGTATTTATTAAAACAAGATATATTTTTAGCAACCATTTAATAAAAACTAACTTCTTTTTTTTATTTTGTAAATATGATTGTGTAAGCAGCTGATATGTCACTTTAAATGTTCTTTAAACAGTGCATTAATAGAAAATATTTTGTACAAGTACATGAATATACTGACAAAATATAGGTATAATCTATTTTCTGCTTTTTAAATGTTAAGGTTACATATTTATATTACATGATCTGTTCATGGTTATTTATTAATGGATGGTTAAGAATTAGAAGTGAAATACTCTTCGGTAAGTACAGAAATTCTTCACTCTTAATATTAATTAACAAGTGGGCCATGATGGCCCTGTATGGCTCCACTGCTGAAAAAAGGCTATTCAAATATTCTATGCATGTGCAAATACTTAAATATAGGCCCTATTTAAGCACGTGTACACTTTTGTGACACCCTGGGCTTGGTCAAATTTAACCCCAGGGGCATAATTTGAGCAAACTTTGTACAGGACTACTATATCTCACTACATGTACATACAAAATATGGTAGCCCTAGGTCCTTGAGTTAAGGACAAGAATATTTTTAAAGTTTTCACAAAATAAGCAAGATATAAGCGTATATATTGTTCAATTTTGTGACCCGCGGGTCAGGGTCAAATTTTACCCAAAGGGCATAGTTTGAACAAACTTGGTAGAGGACTATAAGATGTTACTGCATACCAAATTTGGTAGCCATAGTCTGAATGGTTTTCAACAAGAAGATTTTTAAAGATTTCACAAAATAGGCTCTTTATAAGCGTTTATTGAATTGTGTGACCCCCCAGGGCAGGGTCAAAGTTGACCCCAGAGGCATTATTTGAACAAATTTGGTAGAGATTTATTAGATGTCACTACATACCAAATTTGGTAGCCCTATGCCCAATGGTTATGGACAAGAAGATTTTTAAAGTTTTCACAAAATAGGCCCCATATAAGCGTATGTTCAGTTTTGTGACCCCCCCGGGCAGGGTCAAATTTGACCCCAGGGGCATAATTTGAACAAACTTGGTAGAGAACTGTTAGATGTCACTACATACCAAATTTGGTAACCCTATGCCTTATGGTTAAGGACAAGAGAGTTTTTTAAGTTTTCACAAAATAGGCACTATATAAGCATATAATCGATTTTGTGGCCCCCAGGGCAGGGTCAAATTTGACTCCTGGGGCATAATTTGAACAAAACTAAGTGGAGGACTATACAATGTCACTACATACCAAATTGTGTAGCCCTAGGCCTAATGGTTATGGACAAGATTTTTTTTTTTTCACAAAATAGGCAATATATAAGCATATGTTCAATTTTGTGACCTCCGGGGCAGGTTCAAATTTGACCCCAGGGATAAAATTTGAACAAATTTGGTAGAGGACTATAAGATGTCACTACATACCAAATTTGATAGCCCTAGGCTGCATGGTTATGGACAGAAAGATTTTTGAAGTTTTCACAAAATAGGCCTTATATAAGCGTATGTTCAATTTTGTGACCCTCCGGGCAGGGTCAAATTTGACCCCAGGGGCATAATTTGAACAAACTTGGTAGAGAACTATAAGATGTCACTACATACCAAATTTGGTAGCCCTAGATCCAATGATTATGGAAAAGAAGTTTTTAAAGTTTTTACAAAAAAAGCCCTTTATAATATATATTCAATTTTGTGACCCCCAGGCAGTTTCAAATTTGACCCCAGGGGCATAATTTGAACAAACTAAGAAGAGAACTATTACATGTCACTACATACCAAATTTGGTAGCCCTATGCCATACGGTTATGGACAAGAAGATTTTTGAAAGTTTTCCCACAATAGGCCTTATATAAGCATATGCTCAATTTTGTGACCCCTGGGGCAGGGTCAAACTTGACCCCAGGGGCATAATTTGAACAAACTTGGTAGAGGACTATAAGATGTCACTACATACCAAATTTGGTAGCCCTACCCCCAATGTTTATGGACAAGAAGATTTTGAAAGTTTTCAAAAAATAAGACCTTTATAAGCATATATTCAAATTTGTGACCCCCATGGCAGTTTTAAATTTGCCCCAGGGGAATAATTTGAACAAACTAAGAAGAGAACTATTACATGTCACTACATACCAAAATAGGCCTTATAAAAGCATATGTTCAATTTTGTGACCCTTGGGGCAGGGTCAAACTTGACCCCAGGGACATAATTTGAAAAAATTTGGTAGAGGACTATAAGATGTCACTACATACCAAATTTGGTAGCCCTAGGCCCAATGGTTATGGACAGAAAGATTTGAAAAGTTTTCACAAAATAGACCCTATATAAGCATATGTTCAATTTTGTGACCCAGGGGCAGGGTCAAATTTGACCCCAGGGGCATAATTTGAAGAAATTTGGTAGAGGACTATGAGATGTCTCTACATACTTAATTTATTAGCCCTAGGCCCAATGGTTATGGATGAGTAGATTTTGAAAGTTTTCACAAAATAGGCCTTTAAAGCATATGTTCAATTTTGTGACCCCCATGGCAGGGTCAAATTTGACCCAAGAAGCATAATTTGAAGAAATTTGGTAGAGGACTATTAGATGTCTCTACATACCAAATTTGATAGTCCTAGGCCAAATGGTAATGGATGAGATGATTTTGAAAGTTTTCACAAAATAGGCCTTATATAAGCATATCTTCAATTGTGTGACCCCCCGGGCAGGGTCAAATTTGACCCAAGGGGCATAATTTGAAGAAATTTTGTAGAGGACTATAAGATGTTTCTACATACCAAATTTGATAGACCTAGGCCCAATGGTTATGGATGAGAAGATTTTGAAAGTTTTCACAAAATAGGCCTTATATAAGCATATGTTCAATTTTGTGACCCCCGGGGCAGGGTCAGATTTGACCCCAGGGGCATAATTTGAAGAAATTTGGTAGAGGACTATTAGATGTCTCTACATACCAAATTTGATAGCCCTAGGCCCAATGGTTATGGATGAGAAGATTTTGAAAGTTTTCACAAAATAGGCCTTATATAAGAAAATTTTCATTTTTGTGACCCCTGGGGCAGGGTCAAATTTGACCCCAGGGGCATAATTTGAACAAATTTGAAAGAGGTTCACCCCAGGAACATTCCTGTGAAATTTCATCAGAATTGGACCAGTAGTTTAGGAGAAGAAGATGTTTTAAGGAAAAGTTAACCGACGCACGGACGCACGCACGGACGCACGCACGACGGACACAGGACCATGACATAAGCCCCACTGGCCTCTGGCCAGTGGAGCTAAAAATGAGAAATTTATAGTTTATAAAAATCGTTATAATAAAACAGAATAATAGAATAACGACATTTAAAAAAGATAATTACTGAAATAATATTAAGATCACACGTCTATGGCGAAGCTATATGTTAGATTAAACATTCAAATTCATACAACTATTAGATGTAGTTTTGCAGAGAATTGTGAAATATTAGCGTTGCTTAGATATTGTCTGCCTGCCTTTGGTTTGATATAAATTATAGAAATACAAGGGCTGGTTGAACAACATGCATGCCCCCCATACGGGCTGTCAGTTGTAGTGGCAGCCATTGTGTGAATACCTATTTTGGCACTGTGACCTTGACCTTTGACCTAGTGACCTGAAAATCAATAGGGGTCATCTGCGAGTCATGATCAATGTACCTATGAAGTTTCATGATCCTAGGCGTAAGCTTTCTTGTGTTATCAACCAGAAACCATTTTACTGTGTCAAGACACTGTGATCTTGACCTTTGATCTAGTGACTTGAAAGTCAATAGGGGTCATCTGCCAGTCATGATCAATGTACTTATTAAGTTTTATGATCCTAGGCATAAGCGTTCATGAGTTATCATCCGGAAACCATTTTTCTAAGTTGAGTCACCTAGACCTTGACCTTTGACCTAGTGAACTGAAAATTAGGAATCATCTGTGAGTCATGATCAATGTACCTATAAAGTTTCATGATCCTAGGCATAAGCGTTTTTGAGTTATCATCCGGAAACCATTTTGCTATTTTGGGTCACCCTGACCTTGACCTTTGACCTAGTGACCCTAAAAATCAATTGGGGTCATCTGCGAGTCATGATCAATGTACCTATGAAGTTTCATGATCCTAGGCATAAGCGTTCTTGAGTTATCATCCGAAAACCATTTTACTATTTCGGGTCACAGTGACCTTGACCTTTGACCTAGTGACCTTAAAATCAACAGGGGTCATCTGCAAGTCATGATCAATGTATCTATAAAGTTTCATGATCCTAGGCATAAGCGTTATTGAGTTATCATCCAGAAACCATTTTACTATTCCGGGTCACTGTGACCTTGACCTTTGACCTAGTGACCTGAAAATTAATAGGGGTCATCTGCGAGTCATGATCAATGTACCTATGAAGTTTCATGATCCTAGGCATAAGCGTTCTTGAGTTATCATCCGGAAAGCATTTTACTATTTTGGGTCACCGTGACCTTGACCTTTGACCTAGTGATTTCAAAATCAATAGGGATCATTTGCGAGTCATGATCAATGTACCTATGAAGTTTCATGATCCTAGGCCTAAGCGTTATTGAGTTATCATCTGGAAACCATCTGGTGGACAGACATACGGACATACGGACCGACATGAGCAAAACAATATACCCCCTCTTTTTCGAAGGGGGGCATAAATATAGTGGTTGCCATGCATGTCAATGAAACATAAACATAATGCTAGTATCAAATTAATTCTAAAACATAGTATCAACTACACATGTAAACTTCAAAAGAGCTTTTGTACATAACAGCTTCTAAATATAGCATATCTGAAATAAATCCAAAACTAAGTAACAAACATTAAACTATATACAACCATCTTTAGTGTGTATGGCACATACTAAATACCTTACTTAAAATGTAGATTTTTTTTTTCAACAATCTTGTTTCAAAATAAAACTGACAATCAAACAGTGCAGGCATAGTGTTAACAGTGTTTAACCAAACAACAACATATTTTATGTTTAAACAACAAAAGCAACAACATTGTGTGAGTTTCATTACCTCCTTTGGTTCTTCTTTCTTTTCCAGCTTGATAAGATAATCATTATTTTGTAAACAAGATAAGTAAAAAACTATATTATTGTTGCTATTTGTAATGTTTTCCAGATCAGATATCTGAGATTATAAATATTAATGCCACCAATATAACATTGTTAACTTTTTAATAATTGGTTTACTGCTTCTCAAAGTTATATGGTTTTAAATACAAGACCTTTTATTAATACTTTTTGTCGGCTCTTTATTTAATTAAATGTCTGATTGTTACAATTTCAAAGAGATTTTCAAACTTAAACACACAAGACTGAAAAATATATATGAAACATAAACAAAAAAGGAAAAACCTCTATGCTTTGGTAACAATCAGTTCCAAAAGTCCTCATAAGGTAAAATGATCATAAAAACTACAAAAACAAAGAAAAAATAACTATTTTTAAATGAAAAAAAAATCTAACCTCCATGTTTTCAGTAACAATAACTTCAGGAATGTACTCGTGTTCTGGGGATGCAGGGGGGTTTGATGGTTCCACTTCCGGAGTGAACCTGTGAGCTGAGAGGGCACGGTCCGTCACCTCACGCCTATAGCTCATGACAGACGTGCACTTGTCATGGGTCTCCTTATTGAGGTCATCTTTCGAGGTCGTCTCAAGGTCAATGCCTGTCAGTTCAAAGACTAGCTCTGTTACACCGTGGGTACCTGAAGATGTGGAGTTCCATTAATAGTGATCTGCGTTTTGGGAAAACTGGACGAAATGCATGTGCCCAAAGTGTCATCCCAGATTAGCTTGTGCAGTCTGCAGAGGCTTATCAGCTTTTATGTTAATTTTCTTGTTATTGGTAGTCTCTTCTTAGCAAACATCATTTTTTTAAGGCCGACAGTGTCGTCCCTGATAAGCATGTGAAGACTGTACAAGCTGTGCCTTGTTCTGAGAAAACTGGGCTTAATGCATGTGCGTAAAGTGTCGTCCCAGATTAGCCTGTGCAGTCCGCACAGGCTAATCAGGGACGACACTTTCCGCTTTTATGATATTTTTAGTTTCAAAAAAGTCCCTCCTTACCAAAAATCTAGTTTAGGCGGAGAGTGTCGTCCCTGATTAGCCTGTGCGGACTGCACAGGCTAATCTGGGACGACACTTTACGCACATGCATTATGCCCAGTTTTCTCAAAACAAGACATAGCTAATCTTGGACAACACTTTACGCACATGCAATTAAGCTCAGTTTGCCAGAATGAGGCTAATTGTGATCTTATTTTGTGTTCTCTCGTACTTTGTGGGCAGCTGAAACAAGTATGCAAATATTGGATGCCCGTCAGCTTGGAGACTACCTGAACTTCGATTGCACTCCTGTTACCTAGAAATGTATGTGGAATTTAATGGATGTGGGTTCATTAGTTATAGTTAAATTTTCATTAAATGTCATTTATTGAACTCATTGTTTTGAAACCAGAAGAGATATAAGTAAACAGATTAAAAAACTTAGAACAATCCTTCTTTCTCAAACTTTGTGCATATTTTTAAATTTTAATTTTGGAGACTGTTAATAGAAATATTATTTTGATATTATTTTGATCACTAGGGAAATTAAACATTTGACAATACTGAATTCATAACATGTTATTTCGTAATACTTTTTTTACATTTTAATTTTTAGCTATTGGAGTTTAGCATAATTGACTCTGGAACCAAGGGTGGCAAAATAAAATTTTAGAAATGTTTGTGTTGTCCCAGAGCATGAACAGACTAAATTTCCTCTGGAGTTGCTTTATGGACCAGAGGCATAAAGCTTCTTCAAGAATTGCAATATAAGCCAATATTTTGCAAACCTTGGAAAGAAAAGACTTTGTTTAATACCAATTCTATCTCATAAATATTGAACTGCACATTGTATTTCACTACTGAAAACAAAATATTTTTTATTACTGTAATACCAATTTGTCTGTTGAAGGTGGGAGGTTTAGGCCTGCGTGCCCAGTAGAATATCAAGGGCAGGGAGCCACAGGGGCTGTGTTTGGTGGAGCTACCATCCAGTGAATACAGTGGGAACATCATGGGGTCCACATCCTGTAGGGGACAAGCAGGAACAATAAGAAATAGGACAAAGTGCTTCTCTGAATGGTAGAGTCTTAATCTCTTCACAATTTTGTCAAGGGAATTTGATTATTGGTGACCTCAAGGGCCGTAAAGAAATAAGAGAATGTCATACAAAAGAAGAGATGTGTTTGCCAGAAACAAAATGCCCCCTACTGCGCCGCTTTGATTTATTAATATTTTCTTATCATTTGGCAGGTACAGATAATTATTTCCCTTTGAAGCTTATTACTTCCCCTGAATTTGTTTATTTGACCTTTGAATTTGAAGAATGACCTTGACCTTGACATTTCACAACTCAAAATGTGCAGCTCCATGAGATACACATGCATGCCAAATATAAAGTTGCTATCTGAAGCGACATAGAAGTTATGATAATTTTTCCAAACCTTAACGCGAAACCTAAACTTGAAGACAGAGAGACAGACAGACGGTCCGATCACTATATGCCCTCCTTCAGATGCATAAAAATGATTAACTGATATTATTGTTTAAGTTCTTTTAATTCCAATAGTGTTGTTTACTATTTACTTAGATATGCTCAAAAAGTTTGACTTCAATATAAATTTGCTTGAAAAATTGGTAGTTATAGTGCAGAGGTTTGAAAGTGATGACAGGTAAACGAAATGGTATTTTCCTTTTTTGCAATGTCTGTTTAAACATACAAGATAAACAGAGAAAAAACAACAACCTTGATTCTATCTTCCGTTGCCCCAGGTTTTTCAGACCCCTTTCTTTCATCGCCAGGCAGAGGGATCTCCATGTCGTCTGAGAGGGAGTCTAGATCATCATCTCCAGGGGGTTCAGGAGTTCTTGGTACCTCGTCGTCCCCGTGGGGTGGAGGCAGGGTGATAGTCTTCAAATCCTGCATAATTTGTTTTATAGTATTATTATAGTATTATTGTTTTTGTTTATTTGTATGCAGTGAAAAACTGATAGATTCTGTTTTCCAATCCTAACAGGAATTTGGTTCAAAATATGTGTTTCTTCAAATCCTTTAGAATGTGTTATATTATTATATAAGTTTTGCCCTTTGAAAACTGCTAACTGCATGTGCGTAAAGTTTTGTCCCAGATTAGCCAGTTCAGTCCACACAGGCTTATCAGGGAGGATATTTTTTGGCCTAAACTGAATATTTGCAAAGAAGAGATTTCCATAAAACTAACAAGAATTGTGGTCATCAAAAACACAATGCCCCCTACTGCGCCGCTTTCATTATTTTTTTTATTTTTATCATTTGGAAGGTACAGATAATTTTTACAAGGGGAGAAATATTTTTTAAAGGGATATAATAAAAATATTACTTCTCTTGTACAAATGATCTGTACCTGCCAAATGATAAAAAGAAATTATCTCCCTTCAAAGCTTGTTACTTTCCTTGGAATTGTTTTTTTGACCTTTGACATTGAAGGATGACCTTGACCTTGACCTTTCACCACTCAAAATGTGCAGCTCAATGAGATACACATGCATGCAAAATATCAAGTTGCTATCTTCAATGCTGCAAAAGTTATGGGCAATGTTAAAGTTTTCAAACGGACGGACAGACAGACAGACTGACGGACAGATCAACTGCTAAATGCCACCCTACCGGGGACATAAAAACAATATAAAAGCGGAAAGTATCATTCCTGATTAGCCTGTGCATACTGCACATGCTAATCTGGGACGACACTTTACGTACTTGCATTAAGTCCAGTTTTCTAAGAACATGGCTCACATACATTATTGTTGGAGTTAAGTTATACAAAGTGAAAAACAGAAATAATGTTTAACATATGGTTTGCTGAAATCCTCCTTTGAAAACATTGGTAAATAAATTCAGAGGTAAATAAGGTCTTTATATGATTATAGGTACCGGTAATATAAACTATTGCAATTTAAAACCATCAAAAGGGCTATAGCCTATAAAACCCTTTTGATGGATTTTTTTTGGAAACACATTGATGTGAATCAGGTACATCAACAGCTGTAAAAAACAACAATCCATTGTATAAAACTGAATGCCTCAATGTGGTAATTAAAAGCATGAGGTCCTGTCCAGTATAAATCTCTGTTAGTTTTTTAGAAATGCTTTTCTGTCTATAAAATAATAAAATATTCTAAAGCATGTAGTTTTAACCGCTTGAAAATCTCTATAAAGATCTGTGATTAAATCCATTCAATCATTTCAATTAAGGTTTCAAACTGTCCAAATAATAATCTTTCTAATATTAAGCATGTAAGTACTGGTAATTGTCATGAGATTATTAGTTCATTTTGATGTTGTTTCAAGAACGTTTATTTTACAACCTCCTGGTTAAAAGCTTTGATGAGAACAAAATAACATGGGTCAAGGGAGTTACGTTGTTTTCAGTTTTATCATTCATAAGTTTTTGAATATGCTAAAAACCTTTAAAGAAATACTAAACATTTAAGAAACGGTAAAAATGGCTTACAAATGTTCAGTTATTAACAGACAGCAAAAAACAAGTAGACCAAACACTAGCATAAACTTACTCTCAGCATATGCTTTCACAAAAAAAAAATAAAGTTACTCTCAGGATATGCTTTCACACAGAAAAAACTAAGTTACTCTCAGGATATGCTTTCACTCAGAAAAAATAATCTTACTCTCAGGATATGCTTTCTGACAGAAAAAATAAACTTACTCTCAGGATATGCTTTCTAACAGAAACAAGAGATGTGTTCGTCAGAAACACAATGCACCCTACTGCGCCGCTTTGAAATAAAATTTCTATTTATCATTTGGCAGGTAAAGAAATCATCTCCCTTAGCTTATTACTTCCCTTGGATTTTGTCCAATCAACCGGGGGGGGGGGGGGGGGGGGGGGGGAGATGTCTGTAGACAGTAAAAAATGACCAAGTCAGACATCACTGACATCCAAGGCCTATGGTTTATCAAAGAGATCATAGCCAGAGCTCATCATGTATCTATGGACATAAGTCCACAGGTATATAATGCACCATACCATTCATAAATTAGTACAGGAAACAAATGATAATTATATCATTTAACAAAAAACTTTGACAAATCAATTATTTTAGTAATAAATAATCAAAATAAAAAATCTGTACAGTAACTGTGAAAAGAACTTAAATTATTGGTTAGGAAATATATATTCTGAGATTTATAATTATATAAATTACTTCCCTTGAAAATAATTGTCTCTAACAAATCTCTATTTTTAGTAGCAAATAATTAAAAGCCACTACTGTGACTGTAGATTCACCACTCAAAATGTGCCGCTCCATGAGATACACATGCATGCCAAATATCAAGTTGCTATGTTCAATATTGAATAATTATATCCCTTTAAAGCTTATTACTTCACTTGGATTTGTATTTTTGACCTTAGTCCTTGAATGGTCTTGACCTTTTACCACGATGTGTTTGTCAGAAACACAATGCCGCCTACTGCGCTGCTTTGATTTATTTAACAAAAATATATCATTTGGCAGGTCAGATAATTATGTCCATTTAAAGCTTATTACTTCACTTGGATTTGTTTTTTCCACCCCGTGACCTAGTTTTTGACCCGGCATGACCCATATTTGAACTTGACCTAGATATTGTCTAGATACAACTTCTGACCAAGTTTCGTAAAGATGGGATGAAAACTATTTGAATTAGAGAGTGGACACGAACAGTGTGACAGACTGACAGACAGTGCGAAAACTATATACCCCCTTTTCTTCGAAACGGGCATAAAAATAAACTTACTCTCAGGATATGCTTTCACGCAGAAAAAATAAACTTACTCTCAGGATATGCTTTCACACAGAAAAAATAAACTTACTCTCATGATATGCTTTCACACAGAAAAAATAAACTTATTCTCGGGATATGCTTTTACACAGAAAAAAAAAACTTTGTCTCGGGTTATGCTTGCACACAGAAAAAACAAACTTACTCTCGAGGTATGCTTTCACACAGAAAAAATAAACTTACTCTCAGGATATGCTTTCACACAGAAAAAATAAACTTACTCTCAGGATATGCTTTCACACAGAAAAAATAAACTTACTCTCAGGATATGCTTTCACACAGAAAAAAATAAAGTTACTCTCGGGATGCTTTCAAACAGAAAAAATAAAGTTGTAGTCACGGCACTGTATCATGAGATCACATTTAGAGGAATTGGACAAAGCGACCAGTATGGCTCGTATTTACCAACCAGAAACCTAATGACAACAATAACCACCACGATTAACTACATGCGTACAAGTTCCTTCAGGTCAGCCATGTCTATGGTTGCCATAGCAGCAATGCTGTCTGTGGGACCACTGTGGACCGTGATTTGACAGTTTTTGGGAAGCTCTTGCCCCACAGGTTTCTTGCCCTGCCAAATCCCAGGCAGTGTTTCTTGAGGTATGCTGAACATTGCTTCCTCATAACGATTTTTCTTGATCTGACTTGTTGGTGTGTTGGCTTAAAAAAGAAAACAACAAATTGTTCATGTATTGATAAGATGCTGTTTATGTAGTGTCACACACTTTTTTAATGAGACAATTTCTACAACAAGCACCCTCTGCAAAGCAGGTGGCGTGCATTAAATAAAGAAGAAAAAGCAAATGATTCATAAATAAAAATTATGTTTTAAAAATTAAACCATTAATAATTCCAATCAATACAATTAAACAAATGACCTGCGTTCCTGAGTGGTAAAGGGTTAAAATTTAAATGCAAAAACTAGGCTCATTAATATTATATTATAAGGACAAAATATTCTAAATGAGACCTAATTATTTGATGATCACTTGGTTTGAATATTGTTTAGATTGAAATGGTAAATGGTATACCAATACTGATATTTTGACAAGTATAAAGTATCAAACAGTACAATAGCCATACTGATATTTCAAAACAGTATGATATTTTTAACGCTACCCATACTGATACTTAACTACCAAATTAACAGGATGGTGTATACATTTCTCTGATTTCTTTTAACTTAACAACAAATATCACATTATAAAGTAAGAGAGTGCTTGTCTTGAATGTTTACAAGGGTTATGAACGCTCAGTACTTTAGATTCTCTTTTTTTAGGACATAAAACATGTTAGAAATTAAAAAAAGTTATTGACAATTTTTGAAGTTACAATATGATATTCCAATAATACCAGAAACAGGTGTCAATGCTAATAATCAACACTGTAACCTTCAGCAAACCATTCCATTGGGGTGTAAAAACTTGGGGTCACTTGTTTGAAATATTCTTCATATAACACTACGATTGGTACCTGGCAGAGGTGTACCCGTGTTCTCATCCAATCTCTTTGACTTGTAGAAATGTTTCCCAAAGGCAACTGAACACTTAAGGTCCATCTGCTTCATTCCAACGGGTGCGTACATACGAACGCACATGTAGTGCTCGTATTCAGGCTCCTGGGTCCACACTTCCACATCCTTTGTCTCCACTTTCAAGGGAGGCAATCTCTGGGCCTCGGCAAACCGGACTCTCTGAAAGAGGAAAAAAAAAGATAGGTTAATTGTTTGCGTCAATTTTACAAAAGTTAGGGGTAACAAAATGGAACCATTTCTGCCTCTAGTTATAGGCTGGATTATTTTCCTGTGAATCAGGTAATCTGTTTTGTTTTACCTGTTAAGGCGTGTTGATTTTTAACAAGATTGGCTGCAAAGTATTTCAGAATTAAATACGTACTCGACTTGTTTATTTAAAGCAAGCATGAATGAGGTTTAGTTCCAGTAAAGTAGAAGTGAAGATTCATTCTTAATAGTCTAACTCCTTTATTCAATTAAAATATTTGCATTTATATCTCAAAGAATTGAACTCTGAATATCAAGTCAAATAATGTATACTTTTAGTCCCTACCTGTATTTTCACACATGTAAGTATTTTTCTAACTCAAAATGTAAACAAGGTCCCCGTTTCAAACTTGACAGTAGTCTTATTTTGTTTCGCATTCAAAGATGTTCACGCTTTGCAAACATGTTAGCATTTTTTGACTCATAAATTCATTTGTTATGCGTTATTAACATTGATTTAGAAATGTTCATGACTATACCAATGACAATGGAAATGGAATGGCAGAGCTGTTTATTCCCTAACTAGTAGCAGTGATTGTATGTAGGTAGATTCCTCAAGCAATTGCCACTAATTGCCACCTGTGCCCTAGAAAGGATTGACAAATTTGACAAGATTGATTGCTTTGTAGCAAAACAGGATCTGTTAAGTACCCTCTTTATGTTTTAATACAGTTTATCAACCAGTTCCGGATAATCAGCAGTTCCGATTAATTTGTATTTAATTCTCCATAATTCCCCCATAAAAAGAAAATGATAAGTGTCTAAGGTATACATTAGGAAAAGGAATAAATTAACAAAGCTTTAGCAAGAAAGCTTTTGTATTATGCTTACAGGGGGGATAAATGCAGCAAAAAGTTAACCGGAACTGATTGAATGAGTTATGTTTTGAAATATGCATATGAATATAGAGGGCTTTATTATTTTCAAATAAACTTTTTGCTGATTGAAAACAAATGCCATGACAATGTTCTGAAATACTAATTCTGTAAGTTAAATGATTTTGAATAATTTTCTGAAGGGTGAACATTAATTGGCTATTTTTGACAAAAAAATGCATATGCCGTCTGGGCTTACCTGTTATCATACAAAATAAATTTTACCATTTATTTTAACATCTTCTCATATTGACACTAAATCCCGAAAGAAAATTATTGTGGTCAAAAGAATTAACGTTTTTTGCCATTTTTTCATTCTATACTGGTTAACTGACTGAACATCACATCATTAGCAAACACAGAGTGGTATTATTAACAATAACAGTATTGTGTTATGTGTGCTATGTTTCAATTGTATGTATTTATGCCCTGTTCAAAGAAGAGGGGGTATATTGTTGAAGTCTGTCGCTCAGTCTGTCCGTCTGTCAGAAGACCAGTTTGTTTCCAATAAATAACTTGTGAACAGATGGACCAATTGGCTTGATACTTCCCATGTGCATTAGCCTTTGCAAGTAGATGACCCCTATTGGTCACTAGGTCAAAGGTCAAGGTCACTTTCATACTAAGAGTGAACATTGTTTTCGATCAATAACTTGTGAACAGAGGGACAGATTGGCTTGATTCTTCCCTTGTGAATTGGCGTTATATAGAAGATGGAAATTGGGGTTACTAGGTCAAAGGCCAAGGTCACTGTCACACTAAGTGGAAATTGTTTCCAATCAATTACTTGTCAACAAATTTACCGATTGGCATGATACTTCATGTGCATTGGCATTGGACAGTAGATAACAGCTATTGAAATTGGTGTAACTAGTTCAAAGGTAAAGGTCACTGTGACATTAAGTCTTAAAATGGTTCCTGTTTGATATGTCATTAAAGGATAGAATGATGGGCCTCAGGTTTGCATCTTTACAAATTAAATGTTGTTGTCTTGAGATAAAAAATGTTAATTATTTTTACATCCCTTCCAGTATTAACCTTATGTCATATATGAATTTAGGTCATGATGGTGTAGTGGATGTGGTGTTTGCCTTGCATATCATTATCTCCTCTATACACACAAAGTACTGGTTCTTCCAAGGAAACAGACTGGAGAGTGTTTCAATAAAGTCTCTCGATGGAATTGAGCTTAAATAAATAGGTTTAAACTAAATATGACTTTTGAAGTGACATCCCTGTTATGGACACATTTTCAAATGTAAACTGCCAAAACATCCAATGTAGTGCATGATAAAGATCTCACTTGGAGGTCACAACCTTTGTTAAAAAAATAAGAGCACCAACAGCTATAATAGTGATTCAAACTCATACAAAAACCATAATCAATTATTGAATCAAATCAAACATACATAATCAATAATAAATCATTTAATATTCAAAATAATTTCACATAGTATTGACATGTCCAGCTAAATGTATAAAGCTCTATAAATAGGGCAAAGAAATTAAATATATTGCGCCAACATAATTTCATTTAACTTTTAATGTTCAAAAATGAGATTCAAAGCACAATTTACGAGTTACATGTATGTCTTTTCCATGATTATCTATTAAATCAGTTACATTGATTTTCCTAAGGAGAATCGCTAATCACTGACTTTCTCATCCAACATCGATATATCGATTTTATTTGATCATCGTTACATCACTAGTTATAATTCTATCATATTCTCAACACATTTAATATTACGATGATTTAACAGAGTGCATAAATCTGTGTCAACTAAAAAATTACTTAAGTGGCTAAGTCACACGAATATGGTAAGTTTAACTCTTATGGCCTGTTTTGTTGCAAAACATCCTGTGCAAAGGCCCTGTTGTTTTGCTTTTTGGTGTTTTTTGTTGGGTTTTTTTTGGGAGGGGAGAGGGAGGGCCATCTGTCTCCAACCACCAGCTCTTGTAAGCATGCATGTGATGTTTGTTTTAAATGTGTTGGTGTTTTTTTACGAGATAGATGTATTGTATTAAATGTATCACTTTGTTCTAATTGGTGGCACATCAATTCATCAAACAAATCCTGTCAACGTTGATATAACAACATTTAGCTGTAAATTGTTTTTTTAAGTCAAACCCCAAAAATCTTGCAGCAATCTCATTAAATCCATCAAAGAACTGGCTAAAACGGCCTCAAAATGATTTCAATAAGCTTTCAATTTAATATAGCAGAAACAAAAACACTGATTTTAACTCCAAACAAAACTGCTTACAAACCTAACAAAATCAATCACAAACCTTTGATGTCTCTGCTGATATTGTTTCCTCCTGTGCTTCCTCAACATCCTCCTCCTCCTCATCATCATCATCTGACCCGTCCTCCTCAGCCTGTTCTATTTTTATACTTGGCACCTCCCCCTTGACCTCCCCTTGGTCAGCAACCTCACCCTCACCAGCTACTTCCTCATCCTCAGCCTCTGTATCACCCTCCTGGAAACAAACAACAGACTTTCTTTCAGACTCAGAATAATTACATTCATTAAAAATAAATAATAAAAAAAATAAAAAAATATTGTAAACATGTATTGTATAGATAATATATCATGATTGTGCAGTCAAAATATGAAATTATAAATAGCATGTACTTGAGTACATTTAGTCCAATCTCAGTAAGTTAACTCAGTAGTCAAAGGCAACAATACAACATTTATGATATTTTCATTAAACTGAAAAAATTATCTTCTCAGTAACTCAAGATTGTTCTTTATTCACAAATAAAATAACTTTGAATAATAAATATATAAAGGAATTTGTTGAAATTAGGTCCCAGCAATTATCATGTTTAATTCATTAAATACATTTTGAGTGCATGGTTTAGCACCAACATAGAAAACCAATGTATTGAACATTTTAAATGACGATTGTACAAATGGCAATGAAAATTGTCAGAGGATATATATAATTTGCCATTTTTATATTTTTATCAAAGCGCTGAAGGCACTGAATTTGTTCGCTGTTGTACAATCTTAGATGCAACTCAGTTTTCAAAATTATGTTATAGCTTTTTATATCGCAAGTTTGAAATGACCACAAGACAGGACAGAGGGACAGACATACGGAAGGACGGACAGTCAAACTGCTATATGGCACCCTACCAAGGCATATTAAAACAATAAGAGCAGAAAAAAAATGAATATCAAATAATAGGTTAAAACAATATGAATAGACAGGTGCTTTTAATAAATATGTATTTGAACTAATAACTATTACTACTGGCATAAACGCTTTCAAAAATAATGACAAATACTACATTATCATTGTGCAAGTGCTGGTGCAACAATTACTATTTCATCAGGTTTCGTATCAAACATCGGTAAAAAAAACTAAGTCATAAAAAAGCTAAAAGTCATGCAGAAAGCTAAGTCATGAAAAAAAGCTATAAGTCATGAAGAAAGCTAAGCCATGAAAAAAAGCTATAAGTCATGAAAAGAAAAAGCTTTATGTTATGAAAAAAATGCTTTATTGTATTGTCTATATAATTACATATAAAGTATGGTTAAAGCACTTTTTTAGCAATATGGCTAATTAATCTAATATATAAACATCTAAAATACATGATCAGCAAAACAATTATGTAATAAAAAAGTACACATTAAAAAAGTTCTACACTATTGGTAATTTACTACATTTATATACCTATATTTTCACAGAAAAAATAAAACTGCTCTATATTTATGTTAATATTGATGTTGATTTCAATAAGACAAAGCATATAATACAAAGATGGGGGTTAACGTATTCCAATATATTCAATTACAATATAAACTTTAAGAATTAAACACACAAACATTTCTGTAGAACGAGGACAAATGATCTTTCCTCAAGGGAAATACGGAGAAACTATTAAAAGTATGAGCATTTTTTATAAAAACTTAAAATAGGTTAAAATTGTGTTCTTGATAGTAATTGGACTATTGTTTTGGTATGCTAGCAGGTTTTAATTTTAGCTATATATAAAAATGCAGAGCGTCAAAACTAATTACCTTTAAACTAAATGTTTTGTTATAACAGTAGCCAGACTAATCTTACACTACCGTATGTTTGCGGCCACTACATTACTTACAGAAAATCTGGAGACTGTTGTATGTTTTTGTTTTTTCAATATTGATCTCTTCGTTTTCTTATGTAAATTATTTAAAAAAAATGTCATAACATAAAAGCTAAATTGCAAAAAATCAGCGTATGCTACAGTCATCCAGTACAATTGTATTGATGTCATTCTATATGAACTTGGAGAATTATGTAAACCATTATAAATGGTACATATTTGTTATATTGTTGTTAATTTATCATTATTTTTAAATTTATCATTACCGGTATTATTATTATTACCTATTTATTATTATTATTATTTGTATTATTATTATTTTCATCATCATCATTATTATCATCATCATCATCATCATCATCATCATCATCATCATCATCATCATCATCATCATCATCATCATCATCATCATCATCATCATCATCATCATCATCATCATCATCATCATCATCATCATCATCATCATCATCACCATCAACATCATCATCATCATCATCATCATTATTATTTATGATAGTAAAATAATGATATACATATGAAAATTCACTTTCTACTATGCACACACTACCAAACAAAATTAAATAATAATAACCTAATGGTTATTGCAAAACTAATAAAACTAGTTTAATAATCAGGTATATATAAAACTACATGTAACTAGGGCAGTTACCTTTCTCATTTTCTGGAAAAAAAACAGTCAAACATACTTTGATAAAAAAAACAGTCAAAAACACTTTGATGGCTTTTTCAAAATAAGGTGTTTAATCACAAGGTGGGGATAAAATAAGCCTGAATAGAAAAAACAGATTTAATTTAAGGCCACTGCAAAGTTGTATTGCCATCATATCAAGGTCTACACAGCTTTAAAGGGACTGGTTTAACAATCCCTTTCATGTTACTAATATTAATACTTCTTTTAAATTTAAAACAATAGAAAGACAACTCTCGTCATCCCTTAAAAGTGAAAAAACTTAAAAATACCTCATTGATTTTTATAATTGTGTGTACACTCCCGAAACTGGACATAAAATTCAGTTGAGTTATAAAGTTTGAAATAATGTATTTTAAATTTTAATCTGATCAAAATGTAATCTTTGCATTCTGTTTAAGCTAATCAGGGAAGACACTTTCTCAGCAAACATGTATTTTCGGCGTAAAGTGTCATTCCTAGTTATAGCCGTAGCAAACTGCACAGGCTATTCATGATGCTTAATGTACATGCATCAAACCCCATTTTCACAGACAAATGATCATATGACAACTGATCCTATGAGTGATGTTATGAGAAAACTGGGCTTACTGCATGTGAGTAAAGTGTCGTCCCAGATTAGCCTGTGCAGTCCGCTTTTATGGTATTTTTAGTTTCAAGGAAGTCCCTTCTTACCAAAAATCATGTTTAGGCGGTAAGTGTCGTCTCTGTTTTACCTGTGCGGACTGCACAGGCTAATCTGGGACGACACTTTAGGCACATTCATTAAGCCCAGTTTTCTCAGAACAAGACTCATATACTTTTGCTACAAAACCAGGGTCCGAATTCACAAAGCTACTTTGGGAAAACTTTATCAAAATTCAAACTTTTGTAAAATTACTAAAGTCTCTTGCTGTTTCATACTGTGAAAATTCTTACTTCAATGTCTTCAGGAAGTGAATGCCTCTTAAATAAGTCTTGTTCTGAGAAAACTGGGCATAATGCATGTGCGTCCCCACAGGCTAATCAGTTAATACACTTTCCGCTTTTATGACATTTTTCGTTTAAATGAAGTCTCATCTAAGCAAAAATCCAATTTAGGCGGAAAGTGTCGTCCCTGATTAGCCTGTGCGGACTGCACATGCTAATCTGGGACGACACTTTACGCACATGCATTATGCCCAGTTTTCTCAGAACACAACTCAAATTAATGCAAAACACCAGATGTGTGCATTAATCACAGTAGCCCAAAAATAACAGTCCCTATAACTAACATTAACTTTGTCTCTGGTTAACAAAAGTGTTCCCTATCACTAACTGACAATTTGCCACTGGTAGCTAACATCACATCAGTTCCCTATCAATTACGGACACTATGGCTGGTTAATGAAACAACAGTTCTCTATCACTTTCTGACAATTTGTCACTGGTAGTGAACAACAAAGCAGTTCCCTATGACTTACGGACACTTGGTTGCTGATAAACAAAACAACAGTTAATTGAAACTTAACAGACACTGTGTTGCTGGTAAACAAAACAACAGTTCCAAATAAATTTCACGTTGTTGCTGGTGGTAAATAAAACAACAGATCCATACACCACCCAAATACTTTATTGCTGGTAAACAAACAACAGTTCCCTATAAGTTATAGACGATTTGTCGCTGGTAAACAAAACAACAGTTTCCTATAACTTACGGACTATTTGTCGCTGGTTAACAAAACATAATTCCCTATAAAAACCTAAGGATTATTTGTTGCTGGTAAACAAAACAACAATTCAGTAAAACTTTACAGACACTTTGTTGCTGGTAAATAAAACAACAGTTCCAAATAATTTACACTTGTTGCTGGTGGTAAATAAAACAACAGTTCCATACATCTCACAAACACTTTGCTGCTGGTAAACAAACAACAGTTCCCTTCAACTTACGCACGATTTGTTGCTGGTTAACAAAAAAACATTTTCTTATTACTAACCAACACTTTGTCGCTGGTAAACAAAACAACAGGTCCCTATAACTTACTGACAATTGTTAGCTGGTTAACAAAACAACTGTTTGCTTTAACTAACGGCTGGTAAAAACAAAACAACAATTCTCTATGACATAAGGACACTTTGTCGCTGGTAAACAAAACAACAGTTCCATATAAATTATGGACACTTTGTCGCTGGTTAACAAAACAACAGTTCCCAATAACTTATGGACACTTTGTCGTTGGTAAACAAAACAACAGTTCCCTATCACTTACATACACTTTGTCGCTGGTAAACAAAACAACAGTTCCCTATCACTTACAGACACTTTGTCGCTGGTAAACAAAACAACAGTTCCCTATCACTTACAGACACTTTGTCACTTGTGGATGATGGAGACTCGCCACCATGTTTTAGCTGCAGGGTGGGCATGTCATCCTCCTCCTCTTCCTCCTCCTCATCAGACTCATCCAGCTGACGAGTGAACTCCTGTACATGTTCCAGTCTGCCAATGGTACAACATTAGTGTTCTTTAACCCTTTCTCTCACAGAAGAAACAACAGCTCCGCATAACGGGTGCCACGCTCGGCTGCGAAAGCTTGTCAGAATTTTTTTATTTTTTATTTTTTAGAGGTCACAGTGACCTTTGACCTAGTGACCCAAAAATGGGTGTGGTGTGTAGAACTCATCAAGGTGCAGCTACATATGAAGTTTCAATGTTGTAGGTTGAAGCACTTTTATTTTAGAAGCAATTTTCAAAACCTTAAAATGTACAGGTTTTTTACGGACAACGACGGACAAGACGAGCTGGCTACGACCATATTTTGGGTTTTCTCCGAGCTAAAAATGCAAATAGCTACATATGCAACAAACATAAAACCACAACAGCTCGCAGATATATGCCTGCTGATTGGTTCTCAATTATTTTTTTAAAAGTAAAATTGCATATTATTTCATCCAAATAAAATGCAATTTTTTCACATAAGGTTGAGTGTAATCTGATTGAGCCTGTGAGTTTGTGTGAGGGTTTTTTCACCAAAACAACGATACATTTATCTATGAAAGTACAATGAAATTGCATGCCAGATTCATTTTTGGTATTATTTATCAGAAAACAATTTTCACAATTAAGAAGTTAAATTGTAAAAAGTCTACAAATATTACCCAAGTTTTGCTTTCTGTTTGATAGTTTCAATGAGGAACTTCCATCTGCGCCCATGACCTTTGTTGCTCATGACCTTGGCAAATAGTTTCTCCCAATTCATGATTCTTTTCTCACGTGCAATACGCTTTGACTGCAAACATAAGAAGCATCATATTGTGAACAAGAGCTGTCAAAAGACAGCGTGCTTGACTATTTGTGTGCTTGACAGTAGAACGTAAGCCATCATGGGGAAATTGTTCATATTAAATAAGGTCAAGGAAATATAGTCTTATTCTAAGTGGAAGAGGACCATAATTTAAAAATATTGATCGCTTATGTTTTCAAGTTGTACTTTATGGATGATTCTGAGTTCAGGTATATTTTCCACAATCTATTGAACATTTGTAAAGACATAAAACAAAGTTATAAGATTTTATTTGAAGTTTGATAGCAAAAGCTTGGGTGGGATGGTCCTGCAAAAAATAAATATTTGTGGTTTTGTTTACCATGTTTAAACAAAAAATCTTTTTAAGTGGGGGTGGAAAGGGGGTATAATGTGAAGGGGGTGGTCATTTATTATATTATCTTTCAAAAAAAAGAAAAACAACAACAAGACATATGTTTGTCAGAAACACTATGTCCCCTACTGCGCCGCTTTGAATTGTTTTTTAATTTATTTTTTTTCCTTTGACCTTGAAGGAAGACCTTGACCTTTCACCACTCAAAATGTGCAGCTCCATGAGATACACATGCATGCCAAATATGAAGTTGCTATCTTCAATATTGCAAAAGTTAAAGCAAAATGTTAAAGTAGGAGCAAACAAACAAACACACAAACAAACACACAAACCAACCAACAAAGAAGGCAAAAACAATATGTCCCCCACTATAGTGGGTGGGGGCCATAAAAAAAGAAAAAAAAATTGGGGGGGGGGGATTCTGGGGTGGGGCGTGGGGGATGGTTTGGGTGGAGTCCATTGTGGTATGTCAGGTAAGTGTTGTTTTGTCAAAGTATGAATCAAATCTGATCATAAATAAAGAAGTTATGACAATTTAAGCAAAATTTATTAATTTGACCTTGAGATTCAAGGTCATTCAAAGGTCAAGGTCAAATTTAACTTGCCAGGTACAGTACCCTCATTATAATAAGAAAGTATTTGAACTTTGAAAGCAATAGCCTTGATACTTTAGAAGTGAAGTGGATTTAAACACAAAATTTAACAAAATATTCAAAGCGACTAAGTCCCCTTATGATAGTTAGCGAGAGTTCCAAGTCTGAAAGCAATTATAGCTATGATACTTTAGGAGCAAAATGGACCAACACGTAAAACTTAACCAAATGTTCAATTATCTAAGTATAAAAGTAGCCATAATTCTGCTAAATGCCAGTCAGAGTAACATAACTTTAACTGCACAGTCCCCTAATGATAGTTAGTAAGTGTTGCAAGTATGAAAGCAATAGCTTTGATACTTTAGGAATAAAGTGGACCTAAACACAAAACTTAACCAAATTTTCAATTTTCTAAGTGAAAAAAGGGCCATAATCTTTACAAAATACTTGCTACATTTGTCTGCTCTTGTTTATAGATTGGGGTCATGCTGGTAAAGAAGTATGCAAAATATGAAAGCAATATGTCAAGGGACATAGAAAATATTTGAGGTGGTACGCAAACTTTAACATAGATTTATCAATAATATACATATTCTAAGTGAAAAAAGGGCCATTATTCTTACAAAATGCTTGATAGAGTTGTCTGCTCTTGTTTATAGATTGGGGTCATGTTGGTAAAGTAGTATGCAAAATATAAAAGCAATATGTCTAGGGACATAGAAAATATTTGAGGTGGTACGCAAACTTTAACATTCCAACGCTCACGCTGACTCTGGGGTGAGTAGGATAGCTCTACTATATATATATATATATATATATATATATATATACATATATATATGCATATAGTCGAGCTAAAAATGGGTCAAATAACTGTTTGTGATTTGTATGAAGGAAAAAAATATGGTATATCATGTCATAGCATAAAGCTATTAATAATTCAGAATAAGGGTGCATTCAGGAACAAAAGGCGGCAATCTATTGTGTAATATTAAATTCAAGGGTCAATAAAAACTGGCATTACTTATATGTAAACCAACCCTCTTGCACAACTCAAAATTCGGTGAAGTAATAAAAAATCCAGAAGTGAGAGTTTTGCTTGAATAGAAGCTAATAAATGTGAATGTGATTTATAATATCCGTATGCTCATTATGATGCCACCCTGAATGTGTTGATGATATAAAAATGACTATACACTTACATGTAAGTTATTTGAATTTTGTACAGGCTTTAAAAACTTGTGCTACAATCTCAGTCATAAACCAAGTTTAAGGGCTTCTGCAAGAGTTTTAAGGTCTCGGCAGTTTGGGTTTAATTGTCTGGTTAACTAAAAAACAAAAGTGTACAGCTTTCAAATGTGTCCCTGTTACTGTTCTGCCAACAAACTGCTTTTTTTATTTTTCTGAAAAAAACAAACACTTGCACAAACAAAACAAATAATGGTTATAAGACATAATTCATGAGTGTAATTAATGTTAACAGTGTCAACAAGTATACAAGTTGCGTTCTGAGAAAACAGGGCATGATACATGTGCGTAAAGTGTTTTCCCAGATTAGCCTGTGCAGTCTGCACAGGCTAATTAGGGACAACACTTTCCTCCTAAACTTGATTTGCGGTAAGGAGGGACTTTCTTGAAACTAAAAATACCAAAAAAGCGTAAAGTGTTGTCCCTGATTAGCCTGTGCGGATTGCACAGGCTAATCTAAAATGACACTTTACGCACATGCATTATGCCCAGTTTTCTCAGAACGTGACTCATATGGTCTAGGTTGGCAAGCCATAGCCTGTGAAAGAAACTCACATGAGCGTCCACAAGTTGGAGTCGTTTAATGGCGATGTGGAGCTGCCTCTGCTTGACCTCGTAATCTTCGTGTAGTTTCTTCAGGGCCGCGCTTTTCTCCTCCCAGGGTGTTGAGTAGACACCGACAAGACGCACGAGTTCGTTGACCGGCATGTTCAGATCACTTATACTGCGAGTTAAAATTAAAATTCTTGATTGACCTAAAAGCTTTTGAAATCGTTAACCTTTAACATCTCAATTTGTAGGTAGGTGGTAATTTAATTCAATTTGAATTTCTCAAATACACACAGACAAGACACAAACATTTATTTAATTATGTTATGCAAAATCAATTATGTTGTAAATTAAAAGGAAATTAAATAGATTTTGTTTATAAAATGTTATGTGTCAAATTATGTTCAAGTATTTTTGGGCCACTGAAATTCAGCAGACACATACAAGAAGCACATGTTTATTAACATCAAACGTTCATTATAAGGCATGCTAAAGGATACATGTTGCTTGCACAGAAGCGCCAACTAACATTTATTATTTGCAAACAAGAAAGCAATAATTGATATGAAAACATAATATAATTGAGCAAAATTGTCCGATTAAGTTGGACTGACAAAAAGTCCTGTTTAAAAATGGAGCGCCAATCAACATTAATTAACATCAAAATGGGAGAGCCAATACTGATATGAAAACATATTTTAATTTAGCCAAAATTTCCATAAAGTTGGACAAACAATTACCTTCTAAAGACTTTTCCTGTATTTGTTGCCAATTTGATCAACAGACTGGGTGGTAGTTTATGTTTCAACATTTCATCCTTCATCTCCAATAGCTGAAATTGTGAAATAAGGATAAAGAGATAATGAAACACCAATAAAGTGATAATGAAATAAAAATAAAGAGATAATAAAATGACAATAACAACTTTACTAGAAATGGTGCGGCAGAGGCCGACGCGTATCCCCACGCCGCATGTTTGACCCAGGGGGCACCCCAGGGTTGGTAATGGGGCCATGCATAGTTGAGATTGACTGTATTGTCATAAGAGATGTTCAGTATCAATTGGAAGTAAATCGGTGTAGAAATGAAGAAGTTAATGTAAAATAACATAAAACAAGAGATGTGTCAGAAACACAATGCCCCCTCCTGCTCCGCTTTGATTTATTTAAAAAAAAATTATCATTTGGCAGGATCATTAATTACCTCCCTGTAAAGCTTATTACTTCCCTTGGAATTGTTTTTCTTACCTTTGACCTTGAAGGATGACCTTGACCTTTCACCACTCAAAATGTGCAGCTCCATGAGATACACATGCATGCCAAATATCAAGTTGCTATATTCAATATAGCTAAAGATATGGCCAATGCACCATACCGGGGGCATTAAAATGAGTGAAAATCTCTGACCCGGCCCCACTCCAACCCTGATTACTTTTGACCCAGGGGTCAGATCAAATTTCCAAATAGTGCATGGTCGCACATTTGCTCATAGCTACCATGTGTGTAAGTTTCAAGGTTCTAGTGCTTATAGTGTAGGAGAAGATAGTGGCCAGGACGGACAGACAGACAGGACGGCGGAGATAACCACAATATCCCCACGCTTTTCAAAACGCGTGGGGATAATGAAATAACAATACAGAGATAATGAAATAACAATTACATTTGTACAACATAATCAAATTGCAAGATAATTAAGTACTTTAAATAATCAATAGCAAATAAAGAGATATTGATTACAAGATAAAGAAATAATGATTACATGATAATTAAAAAATAACAATATATTGAAATATAAATTAAATTAAATTGGGATGTTTGTGGACTGATTATAACATTTATGGGATGAATCCGAATTGCTTATTAGGAAAGATTATGAAATGGGAATGGAAGTGTAATAAACTGAAATGAAAATTTAAAAGTATGGTAAGCTAAATCTATCAATGGTTGTGCATGTCTTATCTAACTGACTTGATAATTTATTTTCTTAACAAGAAGACATATAAAAAGTAAAAAAAACCTATGAACTATACCATAAAAATACTTCTGCAGATATTATTTTTAATGTGTGAATATTTTAAAATGAGCATATAATTACTTACCAGATAAAGATTATACAATAAATGAAATTCAATATAATAATACATAATTTATGTTGTGTTTTTTTATTGTGTTGTTTTGCGTGGGGGGTTTTTTTTTGGGGGGGGGAGGGTGGAAGGGTCCACTTAAACATAAGACCTCACCTCTTCTAATGCAGTGTGAACAAGAGCCATTGCATTCTTCACCCCGTCACACAGGATGTCAAACTTGTTGGGCTCTCCACGCTTGGTACCCTCATCTGGGGCATCATCATCGTCAGATGTGCTCGAGTCTGAGTCACTCTAAAATTGAGTCGTGGTCTGAAATAACTGGGCATAATGCATGTGCGTAAAGTGTCATCCCAGATAAGCCTGTGCAGTCTGCACAGGCTAATCAGGGACGACACTTTCCGCTTTAATGGTATTGTTTGTTTAAAGGAAGTCCCTTCTTACCGAAAATCAAGTTAAAGTGGAAAGGTAATATAAGATGACTGGCAGAAGGCTTTATTGTACGTACTAAATTATTTAGTATTTTAACCTAACAGGTGGACCAAACAGTATTCAAAAACAAAAAAATAGCAGTGGTAATTGAGTTATAGTGATTCAGAATTATACATCTTTCTTGTGTTCTTCCATTTCTTCCTCATCATTCTCCTCTGCCAATGCCTCCAAATTGCGTCCTGAAACAATACATGGTCACGGTTCAATGAAGTTCATACAAACAGCTGATTTTCCTGTAACAATTGCCCCACTTCAATGGGGGGAGAACTGACGAATAAATATTGTCATGACAATTCAATCCCTAGACAAGATGTACAACTGGGCTGTGATTTGAACATTGCATACTAGTACTATGATTTGTATTCTAGTACAAACTGAGTAAGCTGGTCTGACTTACATTTTTGCTGGCCTTAAAATTGTGTCATTATGCACAAAACTTTTATTTACTTATTCAAACAAAAGATCTATGAATAAACATGTTCATTTTTAGATCTTTCTTCAAACTGAGGGCTGAAATGGAACTTATGTGTATCTATTAATAGACAATTTGTCAATTATGAGATTCCTTCATCCGTGGAATGACTGAAATTTCTTGATTTAACATTTTTTGCTTTTATATTGTGATCCACGTGTTGATTTCATCACACAAGACTACTATACACACTTTTGGATGAACCTGCTGTACAATAATAAATAGTTTGACTTGCACAAAAAGTTTTAATTGAGTCATTCTGTTTCTGTTATTACAGCCTAAACATACTGAATTGAGTTACTTGTGAGGAGCAGAAAATGCACCTGAATTAGGGCTAGAATCCCTCTAATATCAAACAATCAGCACTCCCATCAGAGCTAAACATACGGGTGGCAGATTATTACCACTGCAAACTACATTAATCCAGTGAACAGTTTTAGGCGACTTCAACTTAGCAATGGTGGCAACATGAACTTTAACAAGAAAAGTGCTCTCTGAGTGGACAACAAATCTGCTAAAAGAACACTTGCATGGACTTAACCATCTGAAGTACACTACACTGAGTTAAACTTTCAAATTATAATTCACCCTCATCTTGAACCAACAAAATTATAAACTTAAAAAGCAGACATTTTCTTGCTCTTTAAAAAAAGTTGTAAAACAGACTCAATCCTTAATCAAACCTGAACATGAGCCCAAAAGTGATATTTGACAATCGTAACTTCTTTGAAGGTATATTAATGTTCAAATCATTTGAAAATTAAAATTGAAAGTGCAAACTAAAGTATGAATACACTGGGTTGTTTAATGAGCAGAGCATTTCAGCCCGTGCACACTGCTGAATTGGTCAAAACAAGCGTTCAGAGGAGTAAAATGGTTCTTAAATTAAACAAACAATACAATACTGTATTCATTTGCTACCAATATCCATAAAAAATTCATGAATCACAGCAGATATGTGGAATGAACATAGTAATTGAGATTCTAATATTACCACATGTAAGTCGCGATTATGACATCGGTCTAACAAAAGTAAATATCGGGCCGTCCATAAAGTACGTCTCGCTTTTTCTTACCTTTTTTCTAACCCCTCCTCCTGTCACAAACTGTCACACTTCTAAGGCTCCCCACCCCCTAAACACTTTCAAACCATTTTTTTTAAATGAATACCTCATTAGAAATTTAAGATTAAACACACTTCACTATTAAATTGCATTTAAATATAAAATTTCCACATAAATAAACTTAAAATCACAGTTAATTGTCAACAGTTGTCACAGTTATTCTTTGAAGCAGTAACTCACTTGAATTTGAAAACAAACATTGCAAAAATTCTACTTAACAATTATATAATACACATCTTTTATCTGCTACTTTTTTCATTTACAATAGGCAAGAACAAGTTTTGGATAATCTTCCAATAATGCAATAATTTTTACACAGGATACATATTTATGCAGCGGAGAGCATAGAAATAATAATACTTCCAGCATGACGAAAGCAGGGCTATACATAAAACAAGGCTTTGCAACAGCTTACTTGCGCTCCAGAAAGCAAGAGGAATCGTGAACAACAAATTCAGGAGATATTTATTTCATGCTATTTTTACAAAAAAATAACGAAAATATTTGACAAAATCATTGAAAATAATTTTTGAAGCTATTAAATTGTACTAAAAAAATAATAAATTAGAAATAACATAAAAAAAATAATGTGTGACCTCACACGTAAACTGACCACCCCTGTCACAAACTGTCACACTTTTTTACACCCCCTTCCCCCTACTGGCGTGTGACGTTTTTTATGGACACCCCTAGCTATCATAAATTATGGGAAAAAAATCTGAAAATGTAGGCTTGTTTTTTTTCTGAAAAATCAGAGTTCATGCCAAAACAAACAGTATTAAAAATAGTCAATATTGTGGATGCTTATATGTATTGATGGTGAAGAACAGATTTTAGAAGAGCTGTGTTGTGAGTTCAAAAAACTGATTAGCATGTGCTTATTGCGGAAAATTCTCTAGTAAAATGATCCTATATGATCATGAACTGATCACTTAGAAAACTGTGCTGCTGTTTACATTTAAAATTGTCACATTAAAAACTATAGACTTAAAATGTCTTGAAACTTGGATATCACTGTTAAATCAATACGGTACTAAAAAGCAGTTTTATTAAAGGGGCCTTTTCACAGATTTTTACATGTATTAAAGCTTGTCATTAAATGCTTGATATTGATAAATGTAAACATTGGATTAAAAATGCTCCAGTAAACAAGAGATGCCCAATGTCCCATACTGCGCCTCATTGAAATAAAATTTCTATTTATCATTTGGCAGGTATAGAAATCTTCTCCATTTAAATGTTATTACTACCCTTGAATTTTGTCCAATTCAACCGAGGGGGGGGGGGGGGCATCACTGACAACCAAGGCCTGTGGTTTAAAAGAGATTATAGCCAGAGTTTGTAATGAACATCAAAGAAATTATGATTATATCATTTAAAAAAAACTTTGAAAAATCAATCATTTGGGTTATAAATAATCCAAATAATAAATCTGTACAGTAACTGTGAAAAGAACTTCAATTCTTGGTAAGGAAATATATAATATGAGATTTATAATTATATATATTACTTCCCTTGAAAATAATTGTCTCTAACAAATCTCTATTTTTAGTAGCAAATAATTAAAAGCCACTACCATGACTGTAGATTCACCACTCTAAATGTGCAGCTCCGTGAGATACACATGCATGCCAAATATATAAAGTGGCTATGTTCAATATTGAATAATTTTCTCCCTTTTTAAAGCTTATAACTTCCCTTAAATCTGTATTTTTTACCGTAGACCGTAAAGGATGACCTTGACCTTTTACCACAATGTGTTTGTCAAAAACACAATGCCGCCTACTGCGCCACTTTGATTTATTTAACAAAAATTTATACGTGGGTAGGTCAGATAACTAAGTCCATTTAAAGCTTATTACTTCCCTTTACTTTGTTTTTTCGACCCTAGACCTTGAAGGATGATGTTCACCTTGAAATTTTACCACTCAAAATGTGCAGCTCCATGAGATACACATGCATGCCAAATATCAAGGTGCTATCTTCAATATTTAAAAAGTTAAGGCCAATGTTAAAGTTTTTCGGACAGACGGACAGACTGACATACTGACTGATGGACAATTCAACTGCCTATATCGTCGCTGTCCTTCTCAAACCTCGTAGCTACAAAATGCCAAGTTTTCAGGAGAGAGAAAAAACCGTCTCATTTTTTTATAACGATGTTTTAGAAATAGAAATTCTGTAAAAATACCAAACAAATAAAGCTGCAAAATACGGTATAAGCCCTAGACGATTAAGTCATACTGATAAGTCATACTGATGTTCAGAAATGGTAGCTACGATATTTTGTCACCACAGTTGTGTCATTTGTATGAGCACGGAGTGTCCGTGGTATGAGGATACGACAATTCGTCCTGATAGGAAACCTCGTAGCTGCAAATATAAAAATGTTTTTGTCAAATTTGTCTAAACGAAATGACGTACCTATAGATGAAATGACGTCGCTACGACTTTTCGCCAGAAAAAAGCCAACAATAAAGCTACAACATTTCGTCACATGCATTTTACAAGGGCTCTGATAGGCGTAGAGCTACGAGATATAGCACAAAACACGCGCCGGACTTCATATATTCAGAAAAGACGAAAAAACATTTTTGAAAATTTTGGAGCTACGAGGTTTAAGAACGACAGCGACGATATGCCACCCTACCGGGGGCATAAAAAACAAAAATAAAATTACAAAAAAAAAGTAACCCTCAACTGGGCTTGAACCACTGACCCCTGGAGTCCTGGAGTAAAAGTATACCACTAAGACAACTTGGCCATCCGTGCTCATTCAATGAAGGGTGTATTTTATACTTTATGTAAGCAATCCTAGTAGTTTCACAAAATATTACAACAACAACAACAACATTACTCTCCAAATTATTTAATCATTTCGCGTTGCGACGCTTCATTATTTTCAGGTTATTAAATCTTCAAAAGATGCATTAAATGGATATTTTAGAGCAAGGTAAATGTTCAGTAGCATTGTTTCCTCACAAAAAGCATATTCTAAACCGAAAATTTGCAAATCTGAGACAACTTTTGTGAATTTTGTCAATTTACCATAATGTGAAAAGGCCCCTTTATAAATGCCGATAGAAAGTTAAATGAGCAAGATTTGAGGGAGGAAAATCTCAATAGGTACAAGTGTGTAGATAAAACAAATGTTCAATTTAAACGATTAATTAAGAAAGCACCTGCGAGAATATGATTGCTTCTTGATTAATTAAAATAATTGTCAATTAAAACAAGTTTAAAAATTGGACTTTTCTAACTACATACACGAATGTCAAAAATCGTGAATTAAATTACCTCGGTCCATGTTTTGCGTCTTTTTCAAGTGCCAAATTAAAGTACATAAAATGTAAACAAACGCGATGTCAAATAATGTGCAGTTCTTCCGCCATTTGTAAACGATTTAAGGTTGCTAGTCACGTGACAGAAAGTTGTAGATTATCGCTGTCGACACTACATAAGAGAACTGAAAATACGCTCCACGCGTAAAAATATTGAGTAAAAAAGCTCTTTAATGATACTGATTGATAATGTGTTTTATACTTTCCAACAAACCTATTGACAAATTTAAATGAAAAAAAACAACAACTAATATATTCAAAATAGTTTTTTAGAGTCGATTTATTGTGTCTGTTAATTCAGAGACGCACATCTATATCTCTTGTTAATTATTACTTTACTGAGGTTGACCAAAAGTATATTACCAAATGCTTAATCTGTGGATTGTCATGATTGATACGTTTTATGCGTCAATTAAATCAAAGGTAAATGTATATTAAAAAGCCATGCTATTCAGTTTGTGATTTCTCAAAACGCTCCAACAAGTGGCTTTGAGTCATGAACACGTTGATGATATTAGTGATGACAAACCCACTTCTAACTGTGTTGCATGTGCTAGTTTGACAGAACAGCTGACAAGATCAGACGCAAGTGTGATGATTTTCAAGGATGAAAAGAACAAGGGTGCGAGTTAACGCCATAATGCGAATATCGGTGCTAAAACGTCTCAAAAATGTTCCACGGTGAAGATGCATATCGGTGGCCTTTCTGTCAAAATGCTGCCTCTATGTTCATTCTTCGCGGTCTCTTTGCAGGTATGTGCATTTGTATTATCTAATACACATACCTGCTCTTTGTCATAAACATGAAAAGTGGATGATTGTAATTCACAAAACAGATAAGAAAATCTAAAATTAAAACCCGTAAACACATGTGTGCATAAAAGAGGTTGTGCTATATTCTTCGTTCCTCGTCTTGACAGCCCTTGTGGGCCAACCGTGCTACACACGTCGTTTTGAGTAGTTTTCCCAGCACGATCACTGTTCACTAGCTTTCTCAAACATATCGTAGTCTAAGCACGCGCGGATGCAGCTCTTTTCGAGACCGGGTCATGTATTTCAAAAAATTTGTAGCGTTCGTTATGTAGGGAAAACCAAAGTCTTCGACATTGAAAATCTATACGCCCTTACCTCAACCACTTAGCTTTAGACAGTTTACTTTAATTGTTAAGTTGAAGCATATATCCAGCTACAGGTTCACAGTATTCCGCAGGTCCAAACACTTATCACAAACTCTATCGAAGATGGAATGATGACGAGGGTGGTGGAACAATCGTGCATACATACCACTTTGATGACTTTTTAACATAGCTTTTCCGTAATATGTCAAATATCTTATGTCTTTGATATCATCTTTATGATCAAAACTTTACGTTCCATGTACGCTATATAGTAATTTTCATCAATTTTACTTAAAGTGATATTATGGGCATCTAACAGTTTATAGGTGTCTATCGCAAACGTTGTTTATTTTTGGTGTTTTCACTTCATATACACTTATATTTGTTAATGCAGCATCAACATACTAAAACAATATCCCCGGAAAGAGAAAAATAATGCATTTGAATACCAACCGTACTTTCGTTTGACAACTGATCACTGCATGTACGATGTGAACCTAAATTTAGTTTTAGTGCAGATTCGTTTATACGACACAAAGACACCATTTTGTTTTACGGATCATTTCGACTTACAGGATTGGGTGGGTCACGTAAGATATATAATATATAATATATTTTTATAAAAAAAAAACTGGTAGCAAGATGAGCTGCTGATAATTGGTCAGTATTCACATTTTAACTTACTCTTTTGACCTGTTAATTCTTTTCTGCTCAATTCAACAGTGAAAATGCCCATTATATCACTTTAATTAAATTAACATCAAACAAAGGGATATAGAATAAAAAGTTTGATTTGAAATCAGACGTTTGAAATGTACAATACCACCTCCGGAAACCCGATCTGATATGAAAAGTTCGACCTGCTTTGAAAAGTTTGCGATAAATTTGGCTGAATTTCGGTAGGGTAAGTAAATCCAGTTTTATATATGTTTAAAGGCATTTTTTAATTACTGTAAGCCAGATTTCAGCAAATTATTACTTTATAACTAGGGCGTAGTTGCGTACTGTCCATTTGGGCGTAAAACGCATTTGGAGAGAAATCGCCAAGATTGCATTTAAATTATATACCTCTGGTCTTTTATCACTATACTCATTAAATGACGTCATAGTATGTATTTTACTTTACAAGTCATTTAAAGTTTCACGTCATGGATTAAAGGTATTTATCGTATTGAATATTAAGTACGACATAGAGTTTGCTTGCAAGTCGATTGGTAGATTATAAACTAACAGCTCGCGCACACATTTCGTGAATCTCTCTCACTCTGCTTCTCTCCTCTGTGTCTGTCCGTGTGTGTCTGTCTGTCCGTACATACCAAAGCTACAGTAGGGGGTTCTTTTTGTCCGGTTTTCTGTACAACTTGAAACAATGAGGTTCATTCCGTAAAAAAACGCTCTTACGGGGTTAAAATATACTTGTGGGGTTAAAAAAGATCATAACTCAGCTGTAATAGTGAGCTTTTAAGTCTATAAATGAACTGTACTCTTGTCATATCTAGATTTCTTTGGCACTGAACCGGATCATATCATTTGTGCATCAACATGTTGAAGGTAAAGTCGAATATCTCCACCAATACGATTTTTTTAAGAAACCCTGGCGGATATGTTACTCGGGGGACATTGGTTGATATTATTTTCGGTGCAAAAACTTTTTCACTGGCATACCTTTAAAGAAATTTGTAAAGTACTAAAAATCCCTGCATCGTCGACTTCAAATAACCATATTTCAATAAATCATGAATAATAATAACCAGGATTTTTCTAACATACATGATAATACCTCATTTGCATATACCAAAAGATATTTTAATTCAAAAATGCATTTATAGAACTGGATTTACTTACCCTACCGAAATTCAGCCAAATACATTGTATATCGCAAACTTTTCCAAGCAGGTCGAACTGTTCACATCAGATCGGGTTTCCGGGGTTGAATGCGTGATATATTTGGACTCGTACGCTGTTTGAAGTCATATTGGACACGTTAACGGCTCGTCCAAGATGAGTTCAAACTGTGTGCGAGTCCAATTATATATCCGCATTGTACAGTGAAACGTCTAATAACCAATAAGTATAAGTATAGGAGTAACAAAATGTAATTTTACACCCTGCGAACACGAATTTAAGTATTAAAACGGGAATAAAGAAAGAATAAAAGGCTCAATATTAGTCGTGAACTCCCGGCTTTTTATGATTTACCTTTAATTATTGTTAAATGTTTTCTTCTCGAATGAACATATTAAGCTAAGAGCATATCCGGAAGGTTCAGGTCGTTTTATTGTCAGCATTATCATGTTGCAGCTTATTACCTCGGTATAGTGGTTTTTTAACTTGAATTAAGTTGAACTTTATTACAAGAGGTTCATGGATCCTAAGGCGAAAACCTGAAACCCGATGAGACTTTACTTTTCTTAGAAGACGAATTTAATTAGAAGAATTAAAAACGGAAATATAAATACTCCATTCCTAAGCGCATTATTATGGCAAACCTTTTATTATTGAAAATTTTCAAACACAAAATGTACATATTATTTTTTAATATTTAAACTTACTATTACATTATTAGGGATAACTCAGTTATCAGTAGCTGGTTTTATTTTCTGCAAATATAGATCCCTTGCGATTTATGTATGTTCAAATGGAAAGATTCCAATAACAACCACTGACATATCATGTATATTGGGTGAAAGGTCAAATAATATTAATACGAAACAGTTTTTTATTTCATTACTGGGTTAATCAATATGTAAAAATGAATAGAATACTCTAACATAATGGCAATATTTAATGTTAATAATCCAATACAATTATAATGTCTACATCAAGGCACAGGCGGAACTAAGGCTAATAAATGTAACTGTTGATAACATTTTTGTATCTTTATCTGGGAGGGAGGGGGGGGGGGGGGGGGGGGCATGCGTATACGGGAGCTAACCGCGTTAAAGTGAGAAAGTTGTTGCAAAACTTCAAAGATGGCGTCGTTAAAGTGTTTTTTTGTGAAGGAGTAGCGGATATTTTCTTTTTTAAATGAATAAGCCCTTTCGGCTCTACGGTGTTTGTGCTCCCCTCGGTTTTTTGTTTCAATACCGTAGACGTCGGAATAAAAAGTTATTGAAGCAAAACCGTCGACAAATTTGTTGTTTAATTTCTTGACCTTCGAGATGTTGGATGTTCGAATATCATTTTCTCTCGTAATAAACAGTATATGTGCATGTTTACAGTAAAATATAACATAAATCACGATTATTTTATTATCCCGACGCGTTTTTATGTCTATTGATTCATTTAATGCCGAATTATAACGGGTTAACCCCCATTTTTGGAACTAAACTTCCTTTTAAGCACATTTTGGGACCTGACTTCCAAATGATAACCAGCTCTTTCCTATGTTTTATGCGAAATAACTTTCGTGAATAAATTCCGCATTGGTGCGAATGTTTTGGAAAACATTTTCACTTGAGGAAATCAAGAGTTATCTTTTTTTCTATTAATTGTTATATTTTAATTTTTATTATTATATGTTTTATCGCGTACTTAACCGTTAATAACGATAACATTTAGTGTGTGTACTATAAGATATTCGACCGTATTATTAACACAGTGTAATTCTTACCTGTTCATTTTAACACATATGGACATACTTGTGTTTGAATATGCATCAAACGGAATACTATGCCTACTAAACGGAATACTGTGCTTACTATTTCCAGATATCAAGACGCCAGTTATATATGTTCAGGATGCCAAGATTAAAAAAGACGACGTAACGAAGTGTGTACCGCTCTAGAAAGAGATAGGTCCATGAAAACCCACCAATCAAACAAAAAAGATTACGTCGAAGTACCATGCCAAACAATCACATATACGTGCAATAAAGGTGTAATGAAAAACAGAAAAGGGTTAAGCCAGTTTGATACTAGTATAAGGTTTATGTAACTAAATACTGCCATTGTTACGATTCGGAATACATGAAGCAATTTGGAATACCTGACATCTGCTTTGAAGATGCATATCGGTGGATGTTTTTTTTTATGAAAACTTAAATATTAATTGTTTATTTAATACAATGACATTTGACGCGTTTTACCATAACGATACTGATACATGTATATGACTTTGATGTGACACATTTTGGACGACCTTCTTTTAAACCAGTTCTGAGTTGGTCACTATATTATAATCGCAAAAAGTGAAAGTGTAGTGGATAGAAAGATTTGTGCAAATGCAATACACGATATGATTTCAGTAGAAGTGATCAATATATACATGTATTTTTTCTGTTTTATACCTATGTGAATACATATTATTTATGACTGTTGTATTGAGGGCATAAAGTATTGGTTCACTTAGAAAGTGAAGTTTGTTCCTAACATTGCCTTTTAATCGTAAGTAATGTTAATATGTGAAATGCATAACGAATAAAATCCGGCCCAAATCTTTTCTATCATGTATGTAAGTGCTGAATATAATTGAAAATGTATGCAGAGACATCGTAGGAAGAAATGACGTAACACAGATAATGGTTTATTTTCATTACAAAGTTAGAAACTAGCATCATGACATATACGGAACAAAACGTGTAAGTAAGTAGCACTAATAGCAATTATATGTCAGACGTGTCTATGTAGACTTTATAAATAAAACAAAAACACTACAAACATCAGCTGTACATGTTTTGTTTGGTTCGTGTTTTTTTATTTGCTGTTTTAGTCCGGCTCTGTTGAATGATTCTTTCTTGCATATTCTACATTTAAACTGATGTGGTCCATGAATGGGGCATGGTATCTCAATCCTCCCCTGATGTACAATTCCTCATTACATATACTGCAATGAAAGATGCACTTATTTTCGCCCTTTAACCTGCATCATCTGAAAAGACAGTAAAAGAATGGTTAAAAAAAGTTCATATCAGAATAAGGTCGACACTTCATAAAATACATGAAATTAATTATAGTATTACTGAAAAGGCTGACAAAAGTTCTATTATCTCGTACATCAGCCACACCACACAACCCATCTTCTTGAAAATAGGTGAATTGATTCAGTTGGTCGGCAGGTTTTTCGTACAGCATTATTATTATTCTACAGTAAGTAACGTGGTTAAGAAAACACTTATATTGAACCACGTAACATGCTATAAAGCTATAATATTGTAGTGCACATATAAACTTTATTTAAGATGGGTAGATATATCATGTCAAGCTCTTTTACATATGAAAGAGCTGTTTGTCATTTGGAAGTCAGGTCCCAAAATGTGCTTAAAAGGAAGTCAGTTCCAAATAAGGGGGTTAAACCAATAATGTTTGCCAATAAATTAATTATCAGTGATAAAACGGCGTCGGTAGAATGAAATAATCATAATTTTATTTATATTTTACTGTTCACGTGTGTCAATTCTGTGTATTATAAGAGAAAATTATATTTGTACATCCAATTTATCGAATGTCCCGTAAGTAGACAACAGATTTGTGGACGGTTTTCCTTCAATAACTTTTTTATCCCGACGTCTACGATCTTGAAACAAAAAACCGAGGGAAGCACAAACACCGGAGCCGAAACGGCGTATTCGTTAAAAATAATTATAAATACAAATGGGCTTACCGGGTGAAAATATCCTCCCTTCCTTAAAGAAAATCCAACAAACGATGTCATCTTTTAGTTTTGCAACAACTTTCTCACTTAAACGCGATGAGCTCCCGTATACGCATGCCCCCCCCCCCCCCCCCCCCCTGTTTATGGTGTCCTTACTTATTTAAGAGAACAAAAAAGAATGTATGCAATATTTGTTGGTAACAATAAAGTGTTCAATTGTTTAGTAAGGGATATCATTTGGTATAAACGATTGAAACTCGTGGTTAGAGGTTAAATGCTTAATATCATCAAATCTATTAGTCCAAATTTTTGTACGCTCTCAAATATTAAGCTACTTTTTATATGGGTAATATTTGGATCCAAAGAATTTAGCCCATATAAAAAGTATCTCTAAATTCTTTGCGCGTCTTATAAATAAGACTACAAATCTATATATTCAGTTGTGATATTAAAGCGAGTATGCACGATTTTGTCAAATATTTATGAATTGATATAAAATGTGTAAAAACTTATGAAACGTATAATTCAATATGAATTAAAATAAAAGTTAAGAAGAACACATTTGTCGAAAAATGCGAAATACGCCAGATATTTCATTCTAAAATCAAAAATGTCTGTACAGTCGAAAACATGTACTGTATCATGCATGTACGATGTGAATCTAAATGTAGTTTTACGGATCATTTTAATTTCCTGCAACGATATCTATTCATACGACACACAAACACTAACCCCGATCTTAATAAGAAGACGAATGCTTCGGTTATTGTAGGAAAATATGTACAAAATGTCTTCGTCACAATCGGCTCGGGGCGCTAATTTGTCTTTGCTGCATTTTATGAAATTCGTCTTCAATGTATAATTTTTCTTGCCTATTTTGTGTTCTTGTAACATATTTTGTATCAATATATCAATTAGTAGACACAATAAATGAATAAGATTTTGTCGGTTTTGTTTTTTGGTGTGAGACAAAGGGGAATCACTATAATCATTCCTATTTTCTATTTATATTTGTATGACTTAGAAGAACATTATATGTTAAATGGTTTTTAAAGGAATTGATATTGTTATGCTTAAATGACTCTTGTTGTTATATGCAGATGACGTTGAAATTATGGCAGAAACGTAGAAATAGGTTATTAAAGATTTTTCTTTGTTAGAGGAATATTGTGATAAAGGGAAATTATGTGTTAACACAACTAAAACAAAAGTTACGATTTTTAAATAAGAGGGGGGGGGGGGGGGGCTACTAAGGAGGGATATAACATTTTTGAACAAGGCCCAAGCTTTAGAAATTATCAAATCATTTACATACTTAAGAATTGTATTCACTACACGATGGTTTTTGGCAAATACTTTTGAAACACAAACGACGAATCTATATGAAAGCGAGAAGTTAAGTTTGAGTCATTAATTTTACACAATTTATCATAATGGTATTTTTACATGTTTTTTAGACTATATGATCTTTATACAACATCGTTTCTGTTGGTACTTGTATATTCAGATTGCATTAATTCAATACACTTTATCATGTTTGGTCTTTTCCAGTAAGTTATATTTATATATTTATATACAACTTTCTAATATTCATCCTCAAGAACATATACATATTATATAGAATCTCTCATGAACACGACGCTCTTCCGACGCTGCCCGAAGCCAGTCTCGCGTTCGCTCGTTGATGTTCGGATATCGTGGCGGGAAATTAACATGGAATATATTGTTACACACAGAAAACTAGCATTTTGTTTCGCGTTTAATCTATGTTACCAGACCAAATCTAGCGCTGAAACTTTGGCTTTTGCTATGAGGAACACGTATGTTTTATGGGTTAACTTTATTCTACGAAATATTTTGCGAAACATTCGTTGATTTCGAGCATTTATGTCACTTTAACATCAACCGGTTGTAACGTCTTCTTGAACTACTTATTCTTAAAGTGATATTATGGGCATCTTACAGTTTAAAGGTGTCTATCGCAACCGTTGTTTATTTTTGGTGTTTTCACTTCATATACACTTATATTTGTTAATGCAGCATCAACATACTAAAACAACTGATCACGCATGCACAATGTGAGCCTAAATTTAGTTTTAGTGCAGATTCGTTTATACGACACAAAGACACCATTTTTGTTTTACGGATCATTTCGACTTACAGACTGGGTGGGTCACGTAAGACATTTAATATATATTATATTTTTATAAAAAAAACTGGAAGCAAGATAAGTTGCAGATAATTGGTCAGTAACCACATTTTAACTTACTCTTTTGACCTGTTAATTCTTTTCTGCTCAATTCAACAGTGAAACATGCCCATAATACCACTTTTAGCGTTTATTAACTTATTTGTTGTTGTTTTTATACCGTAACAAGAAATAATCGCTTTTAAGTTATATCCTTAAACCCACGTGGACCTACATCATGCTCTTGTTTTGAGTTTATCATGTGAGTATAAAGGAAGGTGTATTTATCAATAAATTAATATAAATGTTCACACTGAAACTAGTTTAATTTCTTTTAGAAACAGTGTTTTAAATTTAAATTCATGTAATTAGAAATATTTACATTCCTTCCTAATCAGAACTAGTGCAAGTATCCGTTCTAATTTATAATTATTAACCATAAACCCAGTCATATTCAACAAGCTTGTACTGTAGAATAACACTCCAAGAACTTGTTTTTTGTTGTTGTTATTTTCCCGACACGTGCACGAAACAAAACTATATATTTACCAATCCGTATTACCAACACGATGGTCGTCTTGAGCATCGGCAAAATTTTCCTCGCTGTCCGAGTCAGAATCAGAACAAGAGGGCCAAGATAGATGGGTTTTTTGCATGCAAACATTTGCAAGTAATGCTAATTCTACATGTGTTTACAAAGTTTTTGTAAGATTTGGACCTCGTGACCAAGATTTTGACCCCACATGACCCAATGTCAAACTTTGCCTAGATATCATCAAGAAAAACATCCTAGTCAAGTATTATCATTATTGGACCAAAACTATGACCTCAAGTCTGTTTAAAAGGTTTTTTGTAAGTTGAGATCCCATGACCTAGATTTTGTCCCCACATTACCAAACGTCAAACTTGACCTAGATATTGTCCAGACAAACATCATGGTCAAGTTTCATCATTATTGAACCAAAACTCTGGCGTATGGAGTGATTACGAGGTTTTTGTGAAATTCGACCTGGTGACCTATATGTTAACCCCTCATGACCAAACATCAAACTTTGCTTACAGAAATAAATATTATGACCAAGATTCATAAAATCTGAAACAAAATTGTGACCTCCAGAGTGTTTACAAGGATTTTGTATTATATCATGAAAATTTTGACAATATAAGGGCAATAATTCTGGCATTAATTATGCTCATTATCAAACTTGACTGAGATCTTCTTGCCATATAGCTCATCTCAGCAACTTTGATAAATAATGCTTGAGAAATGTGAATGCTAGAGTGTTAACAAACCAAATGTGGACGGACGGACGACGGTCAAAGACAGATCCTAAAACCTCACCTTAGCAATCAGGTGACCTAAAAGGTGTGTGTGTTTTTTCACCGATCCGAGCCATTTTCCAACGTGTCCGAGATATCAATAGAACCAATGTCTTGACTAAATTTAACGATGATTAGCAAACAAGAACTGTCTCCATCGAAAGACATATGCCCCGAAAAACGCTTTTTCAAAACCTAAACGCGGACCCTTAGTTCAATGTCAAGGTCAAAGGGATCAAAATTTGTGTGTATGGAAAGGCCTTGACCATATGCATACCAAATATGAAGGTTACATCTGAAGCAACATATAAGTTATGAGCATTTTTCGAAACCTAGACGCAAAAGTGTGACAGACAGACCGACAGACAGACAGACGGACAGTGCGATCACTCCTCCGGGGGCATAAAATGAGTGTTCACAAGGTTTCTCTTTAGTCATTAAAGGAAAACTGCCTCAGCCCCCCCCCCTGCGGCCATGTTTTTAGACCGATCGGGACCATTTTCGAACTCTTCTGAGATATTAAAGGGGCCTTTTCACAGATTTTGGCATGTTTTGAAGTTTGTCATTAAATGCTTTATATTGATAAATGTAAACATTAAATTTTAAAAGCTCCAGTAAAAAATCGAAAGTAAAATTGAAAAAAAGGAAAAAAAGTAGCCCGCGGCAGGGCTCGAACCAGTGACCCCCGGAATCCTGAAGTAAAAACGCATTAGCCAACTGAGCTATCCTGCCAAGCATACATAAGATGCGTATTTTATACGTCATATAAGCAATCTTCGTAGTTTCACAAATTTAAACGACAACAACAGAACTCTCCAAATTATTCAATCGTTTCGCGTTGCAACGCTTTATAATTTTTAGATTTTTACATCGTCAAAAGATGCATATAATGGTTAAATTAGACCATGGCAAATGTTCTGTAATACTGTTTCCTCACATTTATCATAAATAAACCGAAAATTTGCGAATCTGAAACAACTTTTTTCAATTTTGTCAATTTACCAAACCGTGAAAAGATCCCTTTAATAAAACTCATGTTTTCACCAAGTTTCATGATCATTGGGCAAAAAGTGTGACTTCTAGAGTGCTCACACGCTTTTTTAATATATAAATATAAGGAAAATGCGCCCCACCCTGGAAGCCATGTTTTTCAAAGGACCGGAAGCATTTTCAAACTCAACTCTTGTATCTAGAAAACAAATGTTCTGACCAAATATCATTGTGACTTCTTGAGTGTTCACAAGGTTTCTCTAAAGCCAAATAAGGAAAACTGCCCCGCCCACTGGCGACCACGTTTTTCAACGGACCGGAACCACTTTGAAACTCAACAAACATATAAATAAGACAACCATTTTGACAAAGTAATATGAAGATTGGACATGAAATGTGACTTCTACAGAGTGTACAAGGTTTTTCTTTTTTTAAACCTAGTGACCTAGTTTTTGACCCAGCATGACCCAGTTTCAAACTCGATCGAGGTATCATTAGGAAAAATCTTCTGATCAAGTTTCATGAAGATCGGAGAAGAAATATGGCCTCTAGAGTGTTAACAAGGTTTCTCTATAGCCAAATAAGGAAAACTGCCCGCCCACTGGCGGCCATATTTTTCAACGGACCGGAACCACTTTTGAACTCAACCAACATATCATTAAGACAACCATGTTGACAAAGTAACATGAAGATTGCGCAGAAATGTTACTTCTACAGTGTTTACAAGGTTTTCCTTCTTTTTGCCCTAGTGACCTAGTTTCTGACCCAGCCTGACCCAGTGTCGAACTTGACCGAGGTACAATTTGGACAAAGCTTCTGACCAAGTTTCATAAAGATCGGACAGGAAATATGGCCTCTAGAGAGTTTACGAACAAATGTGGACGGACGGACGGACAGACAACGGGCAAAGACCGATCACAAAAGCTCACCTGAGCAATCATCCATGTGCGGTTGAACGAAAAACTCATCATAATCACTATTATCTTCCATTTTCATCAATTTTTCTAACTACAGTTGCGAGAGATAATATATCCGAAGCCATATAACGCCGGTTCGTTATTGAGAGCATGAACAATATGAACAAATGACGGCACAACCGGTGTGAATGAAAGCGGCGAGTAGATCGGAATGTGTGAAAAATCGCGACTTTATTCTATTCTTTCTCGCTAAAACCGTTACTTAATTGAAGTGATGTGCGAAATAGTTTGTATATGCACTCAATTTGATAAAAATAAAAGGGGGTTTACGAGTATTAAAAAGCGCGACGTGTGACCTTTTAACTCCAAAAGCGTTTGGATTGACCGTTCCAAAGCGGTGACACCTATTTTATTCAGGTTTGTACGTTTATATGTAAATCTGTGTCATCTGCAGTTCATTTATTTTGAGCCTAACTGTTAGGAAATTAGTTGCTAGCCATAAATAACTGACAACAATCTATGATAAGGTTTTGTTAATCCTGCTGCCGCCGCTGACGTTGTACCTCATGGTATTTGAAGTTTTATTAAAACGTATGTTTTCTATGTAATACCTGTCGTTCCTACATGCCTGTCAAAATTATGCTCTCTGCACATCGTTTTAAAGTGTTATACATTTAAAAGACGTTCAACTTTGCTTTTAGCGCTGTATAAAGTGATGAACAAAAAACGGGCGTCTCTAGATATAACATATTGTATCGACCCGATATTGTTTAGCACCTTAAGACTGAAAGAGAAATTCCACAGACAAGGAAATGTATTGGTGTTTTCCACAAGTACAGCATGCTTGCATAAAATTTTATATGATACAGTTATGTCATATGATGGAGTTATCAATATTGGTTGTTGTTGAACCGTCAGTCGCCGTTTGAATCCGTTGGAAGTCTCCATGGACCTCCGAGAGCGTTCACATGTGTTAACTTTTCACAGCGATTACCATCCTGTGTGTATTATTATGTGTGTGAGGAATAAAAAAATAAAAAAGTAAAAATATAAAAACAGTGTGCAATTATCCCAATCTCGTGTTTTGTTTTGACGACTTGATAAGAACGTTTGCCATTCAACAGCTCTCTGTGCGGATGTTGCATCTTAGTATGTCGTGAAGCACGACCGTGGTCAGAGACAGTATAAGAAAAAGTAAGTTTATTTTCATTAGTGAAACTAAATAGGAAGACGAAAAATATAATATGATACACACAAAATATAAACCGTTGAAGTTTTCGGTTTCATAGAAGATTGTGCGTTTATTAATATTAAATGTAAAGCTTAAAATAAACCATTTGAGTAACAGAGGTAGCGATTATTGACCATAAGTACATTATTTTAATCACTGTATGACGCTACATGAATTATAGCAAGCATCTGAACATTAAAGTTTATTGAAAGAAACTTTTATCAATAGTGTTTACTATTTACATAACCATTATAATGAAGGCGAGTAACCACTTCTATGAGGATAATTTAGACCCAAGATGCATGTTTTGAAATTTGTTTTAAAAAGCAATAGATTTAATAAAAAGAGATTAAACTATGAAGTAAGCAATGTATGTGAGAAAGTTTTCAATAAAAACAGGTGAAAGAAAGATCGTAAGTATGTTTCATCGAATCATATAACACACATGATCTCAATTTTGTTAAGCTCCTGGAGTCTGTAATAAGAAAGCATTAAATATATGTACGTGGATGCGTTTTACTGTATCCACGCAGCACATAGCTTAATGTTTATAATAATTAACAATAAATTTGGAGTTTAATTCTCAATATAAATATTTTCAATTGCATAAAACAAACGTTTATTATACAAGAACAAAAATAACACCCCAAGGCAAAATATGTCTTTAGTTAGGCGTACCCTAACACGTAGAATATATACAAGGCGGGAAAGCCAAAGTCGATTGACTAAGCTGTCCTTATTGGCAGTCATTTGAGACAGATAGATATTTTATAAACCGAAGCTGGCCCAACTTCATACTCGGGTGCCCAGGAGAGTGACCAAATTTATTCAACACAAAGTAGCAATACCGGTTTGTATTTTTAACTAAATAATTCAAAAGAACTGATTTCCCGTGCAAAAGTGAATTGTCAGTGAAATATGACAATAACGAATTCTCTGAGTGTATTTATTACAATGACAATACATTTATATCCTTATAAATTATTAAAAACCTTGTGTGGTCATAAACTCATACTGCTTGACCAATTTATTTTTGCAAATGATCACTAATAAGCTGTAACCAACTTCGGCGTTTAAAATTATTTATTTGTGACAAGCACAATTTAAATGGCCGACTTGTGACTCAATGATCGGGGAGGTAAATGTACACGTCGGTAGAATATGATATAATTTCAAACTTTATATACATATGCCTTTACCTTTTGCCTTTTTAAAACAGCTGATTTATGGAGGTATTAAATTTGTTAATAGCTGATTCATCAAAGTTTATGTGCTACTATATGTTTTAAATACTGCAATCTGATTGATGCCAGGGAGTGGTGTTGTGCTTTTAATTTCCACTCATTAACATGCCTGGTCTAAGTTATTATGTAAATATATTTCTTGGTTGCAATTTTAGCTTGAAAATTAATCAGGCTTTGAGATTTTATTACAAACTAATTATGTAGATATTTAAAACAAAGCATCAATAATATTTTAGGTCAGTCAACCTCGCAGATGAGAAATGATAATGAGATGAATCTACCAGATTGTTTCGTCACAGGTCTGTACTTAAATTTACTGTTCATATGACATATTGAACAATAAATTTAAAATTCTGTTTAAAAATGTCTGTATTAAAAGATTTTAGTAATTCAATGTGTCGGCAGGTTAGCTTGGACCTGCTCAGTGTGGATCCCACGGTCAGGCTTTGACCTATTCACCCCGTGACATTTTGCGCATAAATTCTCTGTCCAATAAAGAAATTCAAAACAGCGGGCTAGCACATAATTATGTCACCGTACGAGTTTAGTTATTCAGGGAGATGTTCACGCAGCCTATTAGCTTTTTCAAGTTGGTGGTCAGTAAACCCCTCTCCCTGTAAGGGCTTGTAACTGCATATTTTGTCACCCAGTATGGCAAATGGAAACAGTATACAGCCAAATGAATTTTATTCTTATATACCCATAATTTTTTTTATTAAGTGTATTATCTTTCGACTGTTTCCTTAGCTCCAGAGGAAATTGCAAGTACTGCGTCATCTGTACGGCCAAAAAGAAAGCTTTTCAGAGAAATGGTGTCTCAGGTTACTCCGAAGGATCCTAAGAAAATGCGAAATATGGCTCTTCAGAAAACTCCTCCAACTTCAAGACAAACAGAAATGACTCAAAAGTCTAGACGGTCAACATTTTCCAACACAGATCTCACACTGTCTAAAGATGTACAGTCACTTATACCGTCTCAAAATTTTGTTGTTAAAATATCAACCTCCACACAGACAGTTATTGAAACTGAAAACAAAAGTGTTCAGGCATGTTTAGAGAAAATTGAATTATTGAAATCAAGTGATAAAGAATTGAAGAAATTCACTTGCATTGAAAATTATAAACTTTTTGAAATTCTTCACAAATACTTAATTTCAAAATGTTCAGTCAGCTTATGCACTATTCAAACTCATAGTGATGATCCTTCAAAACTGTTTTCTCATATTTCTACTGAAAGTCAGTTATTGCTTGTTCTGTACAAACTGAAAAGAAACCCTGTAGATTCTGTTTTGTCTTCTGAGTTTCATATTTCAACTGGGCGTATCTCAGAGATTTTTAAATTTTGGATTAAGAGAATGTACAGGAAGTTCAAAATAATTAAGATTTGGCCATCTCATGAAAATGTACACAAACACATGCCAACTGCTACAAAGCAACACTTTCCAGATTTAGTTGCAATATCTGACTGTGTGGAGTTTAGTACTCAAGTTCCAAGAGCACCGTTGCCAGGAAAGCAACTCTTCAGTAATTATAAGAACTGTCACACTGTTAAGGTTATGTACAGCACAGCTCCAAATGGTGCACTTATTCACTGTTCAGATGCCTATGGAGGCAATAGTTCGGATAAGGAAATATTTGCTCAAAGTGATTTGTCCACTAGGTTGAAGCCACATGATGGACTTATGGTTTATAAAGGCTTTTTGATAAAAGATTGCATTCAAGGTAAAGACATAAAATTATATAGACCTCCATTTCTTACAGAGAAGATGAAACAATTTGACACTACTGATTGTGAATCTGGAAGGCTAATTGCTAGATCAAGAATTTTCAATGCTCGTTTGAGCTATTTTACATTTCTGAAGCAAAAGAAAATTCCAGTATTGTATTTGCCAATTATGAATGAAATAAGTTTTGTGTGTGGATTTTTAGCCAACCTTGGTCCCCTGGTCAGAAACACACAAAGTACAGAGACATTAGACGAGCAAATTGAGGATGAGGACGTGTTGTAAGAAAAACTTCAAAGAAGTACAACTCTGATTAATGTTTAAGGCCTAGTCTGTACTTTTATAAGGTTTTCCAGATAAGCCTGACCAGTTAGTAATAAGTGATCACATAGACACTGTCTAGAAATATTATGTGATATAAACTTGTAGAAATTGTTGATTCAAGCTTTCTGATTTGCAGCCAATTTGGAGCAAAAATAAAAATACAAGTAACATTTACGAAGATTTATTTACAGTAACAATAAACATTATTTTAACAAGAAAACTAATATTATTATACCTTACTTTTGTTCATAATGGTATTTACTCTATTCTTTACTAAACTTAACCTCCCTGCATGGAAATCATGTACAAGGCATTAATGATCACAGGAAAATACTATCATCAGGCCGCTTTTGCAGAGTCAATACGAACCACTTTCTTCCGCGTAGAACAAGGGCTGTTTGTAAAACACGCATGCCCCCCAAATAGGGTGTCAGTTGTAGTGGCAGCAATTGTGTGAATACGTTTTTATGTTAATACCCTTTTACTTCTTCAGGTCACTGGGACCTTGACCTGAAAATCAATAGGGGTCGTCTGCCAGTCATGATCAATGTACCTATAAAGTTTCATGATCCTTTGACTAAGCGTTCTTTAGTTATCATCCGGAAACCATTTTACTGTTTCGAGTCACTGTGACCTTTGACTTAGTGACCTGAAAATCAATAGGGGTCATCTGCCAGTCATGATCTATGTACCTATGAAGTTTCATGATCCTAGGCCAAAGTGTTCTTGAGTTATCATCCGGAAACCATTTGGTGGACAGACCGACCGACCGACCAACATGTGCAGAGCAATATACCCCCACTTCTTCGATGGGTGGCATACACATTTTTTTCGCAGAATAAAAAATAGGTGACTCAAATATATGAAAGTCAATTGTGTTAAAACATTTTTAATTCCATTTCATATATATTGTGTGATTAAGAAATTTTGATACTGAAACAAATGCCACAATGTGGTCAGTATAATAACATCAATGTTAATGGTAGAGTGTGTGTGATATGGATCTTTGTTAAATGTTGAAAGCAAAATGTCACACTCTGCTTCTACTTGTGCGACATCTTGTTTCTCGGGTTTACAAGATCTATGTCCCTTTCTATGTCACACTCTGTGCCATGTTATATTAATATACATGTGTACAGTCATATTTGAGCCGTGTCATGGGAAAGGGACCGTTGGGCAATTGCTACCAGTTTGGATCCAGATCAGCCTGCGCTTTTAATCGCAGGCTGATCTGGATCCTAAATGGTCGCAATCGCCTAATGGTCTCTTTTCCATTGACGTGGCTCATTTTACAAGTATTGACATTATTCTTTAAGTGCTGATATTATGTACATTAAAGTTGTTAGAACCAACATATGTACACTTATTTTGTCATTTATTTAAATGACTCGTCTATATCTCACAGATTAAACTACTGATTTATGTTTTTCAATTATTTTTGTAGCCATATGTGTATCAAAAAATTGCTCCAGTTTTTCTACATATTTCCTGACTCAATCATTATCAATGTTTATCCTTAAGCAAATAAAATCGCCACATTCAACATGGTATATTACAAGGTCACAAAACTTAGCAAATGACCTGCACACAAATAGCTGCTGTTGTATTTGGTGATACCAGGGATTTGATTCTTTCAGCATGAAATGTGTGGTTCCGTCATTGCTGGCAAAACATTTTAAAGGGTAGCCAGAGTCTTTAACACTGTCAGCAATTGACTTCTTGCTCCACTTGTCACCAATCTTTGTCTTGACTTCTACCAAACCTACTAGGTTACCATTTTGAATAACACCAGAATCTGGTGAGGCTGCCAAAAAACCATACTCAGTGTCAATAAGTAGCTCTATCTTCTTCAGAGTAACCTCATCATTGTCCGCCTTCTTGGTAGCCTCATAACGCTCTAAGACTTTGGGTTCGAGTTCCAAGCCAAGTCTCATTGCAGCACTTGTGAATGAAGAGGGCTGCATGATTGATTTTACAATGTTTTCTGGGTCTGATCGTTTGTAGACGTAGAAATTGCAAACTCGATGAACGACAGAATCTGTAATGCGATACTGCCTTAAGGTAAACCAGTCTGAAATTCTACTTTGTAGAAGAGTGTTCTGTTCAATCATGACTTGTTCCTCTTCAGAGACTTTCAAAGCATCTCTAAGTTCCTGAAGAGAAACATCGTCTTGCGAACAAATGCGCTCGCCATTCTGTAAGAACTGCGACATGTAATTGTACAGATGATTTACAGTTGATATTGTTTCAACGGGTTCCTCTGGATCCACTACAGTGCTGAGCAGCAACATCTTTCCACTCTCTGCTGACCATCCCTTTAGATCAGACAGGAATTCTGTGACCGCAGTCCTGTCGCTAGCACACACTTCGTGAAGCTGGTACCATTCTGGCCGCACCCCTTTCAGCTCTCTTTTCTGCTTTCGCTGTTTCCCAAACTTTTTCCTTGTAAAGTCCACATCATAGAGAGGTGCAGCTGGAAGTTTTACGTCTCTTGGTTTGTTCCAAGCTTCTAGTTTATCTGGAATAAGGAAATAGAAAATATTGTTAACTTATTTACAGGGGATATACCCCAGATTAATGTCAAAAAGGCTTTTGTCCAGTTTTGAAGACTATCCCCAAATTGACAATAAAATGACGAAAATCTGCTTATATTATGGCCCCCTAAAAAAACATAGCTCCTTGTGTGAATCGAACCTGCGCCCATCATACCAGTAAAACATGGGATAGAGCCTTAGCCAACTGAGCCACCGCGGCAGATGTAAATAGCAGGTACATCTTTTCAATATAAAGTGGATATTTATACTGTGACTAACGGTATAATTTTTTTATCGATAAATTTGCGAAAACTGTTTGCTAATTTTTTTAGCCTTGACTAAATAGCGAACAGTTTGGATCCCGATCATACTGCGATTTCATTAGTATATGAAGCTTTAACTCTATAACCTTTTCTGTTATATTTGAGCTGCTTCACTGGAAAATGGGCCTTAAGGGAACTGTGACCAGTTTTGATTCTGATAAGCCTGCGCTTGAAAGCACATTAGGATCAGGATGCAAACTGTTCACTATATTCAATTAAAACAGATATAAAGTGAATGTTTGCAAATTGGTCATAATCGCCCTTAGGCTAAGGTCCCTTTTTCCATGATGCGGCTTGTATACTGTGCAATGTATTTACCCGAAAGTACCAGGCATTATTGTCCCCTGAAAAAAGGACCTTCATTTATAATATTTCAAATCAAAACATATTTATTGTCGTTCGATAATAGAATTTATTTTCAAAGTCTTTGATTACACATGTTGAAAATAATCTAAGTTTTTCTCACCTGTGCATGACTGGACATCTTCTGGCAGAATAAACACCTTCACGAAGTCCTCTAGGGCATAGCAAAGTGCTGCTACGTGTTTGCATGTCGCTTCTGGTCCATGCCCATCCTCACATCTGCAGTGGGCATGAATGATATCGCCACTCCTGTCCAATATAACCAAAATCTCGTACGTTTTTTGTCGCATGTGTGCGAGGCATTGAGCTTTAACCAGAACCTTTCCAGCAGTGACGTCTTCTCTGGTACATATGTCCTGTAATAATGCAAATAATAGCAAAATATAGATCTACTGGTTGCATTCATATAAACTGAGCACACTGACACTGTATTTTCGTAAAAATCATCGTTGTGGTTTAAACCAGCCTCAAATTAAAAAATAAAATAATAGTCCAAGCCTAGACCGGCTTGAAAACCAATAAATAAACGTGCCGAAATGGTTTGGTATGAATCATTTGAGTACGAATGAGAAGGTTAAGGAAACGCTACGCATGCATTTTGCAATTAAGAAAATGTCGAGGAAAAGCTTTATTTTATACTTTAAATCAGTGTTCTTACACATAATATGAATGAAAATATGTGTCGAAAGTCTGAACAGGTAAAGCGCTACAATAAAAAAAATGTTTTCCTTTTTCTCGGAACTTGACCTAGATTCTACCATTACATGTTTTGTTTACTTACGCTGACGTGCCCATTGGTGTACAGCTCGTAGGAAACTTCTCTAATAGAACGAAAATCGGAATGTGTCTGGAGGAAATATGTAATAATTGTAGAAATGTTAAAATTTTTCAACATTTGTGGAAGTTTTCTAGAAGAATATGCATCTTTTAAATCAATAAAGGAACGCTCGTCTGATGTTGATGCCGCCGCCATTTTCAGAAAGTCTTTGAATAATGTAAACATTTTGGAACCAGCATTTGATTGGTCAAGCCGATCAGCTGATAATTCTCCATGTGATATGACTTGACGAAAATTTCCGATAATTTCCGAAGCTCCTGTGAAATGGGCTATGGAACCTTCTCGTATTCAAATTATAAGAAAAATCGTATCATTAGCTGACGACATATGTTACCGAAAATCGGCTAAAATCGGCTAATACACGACATCAGTCTGTTCTGCTCTAAATTGTGAATGTGTATTTACTGCAGAATACAATTTTGATTAAAATCGAATCTTAAAATCGGAATTTAAGATTCGGTTATTCGTTTAGTTTTTAAAAAGTCGGATATTTGAATATTCAATAAAATTCCTGCAACATTGTCATCCACATTTAAACTGCGTGCGAATGTATGTTCTCTTAACCAACGAGTTCGTGACAGACCCTAACTTGATGTCAATGCACAGGAATTAAAACAAATGGGGGGGGGGGTCAAAACATAAATAATTATTATCCGCCTTTTAGATTTAGCTTTATAAACCTTTAAAATTTCACCATTAGTAATATTATTTAGCATTTACAACGACACGTCTGTACCCCTCGGCTGGCGTTTTCTCCACTTACGAATGTAGACAACTAAAGCCGCGAATGAGAAATCGTAGTGGATGTTGTGTCCTAGGAAGGTCTTGTTTCGCAATCGGTTCATTGTTCTCTTGCATCCTTTTATTATAAAATTATATTTCGTAAACACGTTGTTTGCTTCCACACAACAGACCGACTTTTAAAATTCGTCGTTTTACATATTTAACTAGCATGTTACTTGTTACCATTAAAAATATAACTGAAACGATGTTTCGCCGTACGATCTAGCGGGGAGATGGAATGGTTGATAAAGGAAACATACCACATTTTTCGCCTAGCCGTGGCAATGTTACGAGTCTCGCTGACAGATTGTATAATGCATATTTGTACAGAAGATGCGCCATTTCGGCCCACATCCGCAAACAAAGTGGTGTGTTTCAGTTGTTCAGCCGCTATGGGCACCAAAAAAACGTTCTGCCCCCTGGGTCAAAGGGATGGGCGTGTCGTCTGAAAAGCGCCAGATCCCGTCGCCTGTTATAGAGGAATGGAAGCCAGTGGAGCGCCCGATAAGTTCATAACTATAATTATTTAAGCTCGAATGCATCAATAGCCTTAAGTATTTTAAGTACGTGTCATTTTCCTTGGTAAAACTTGTTCTTGATGTCATAAAGAACGATCATGAAAACCCAATAGCTTTGGGATACCAAATTCACTACGCCAGGTTCATATACAAAATAAAATTCAAAATCGCCTAGTTCATAAGGAATAAAACATTAACGCTTCCATACTGAACATTTGCATTGTCATCTTAGTATGGCACTGTGATATATAGCTGAAGGCGGTAAAGTATTTCAGACGGAATAGTATGACGTCCTTGGTCTCTTCCGATAATATCCTGTGAATTTTGTACCAAAGCTCGTGCGCCAATTTATAAATCAATTCAAAGGCACGATATGTCTCTTAGAAATGCTTGAGAAACTTCATAATGAATATTATTTCTGTGATAATAGAGGCTGTAGCCCAGAGATTGAACTCTTGACGAATTTACGTTTACTTAAATGAGGCGTATACTGTTAAATAGGACAGACACCTGTTGCTGTTCCTGCAAGTATGCTTAGGGCATTGGGCTTTCATGAGGCATAAATAACAACCGCTTAAAAGAAACAAACACTCACAATCAACGTATATTTCGTACAATATTTCGAAAAATAAAGTTAACACATACAAACTCAAAGTTCCTTATAGCAATAGCCGAAATTTCAACGCTGGGTGTGATCTGGTAACATAGATTTAATGCGATACAAAATGCTCGTTTTTGTGTGTCTCAATTTATCCCATGTGAATTTCCTGCTACATTATCAGAACATTTACGAGCAAACGCGAGATTTGCTTTGGGCTGATTCGGAAGCAAGACATAGTTCACATGAGTACGTCGTTATTCTGATGCTGCACAAAGCCAGATTTGGAATGTTTATGTTTCTTTAAAATAATTCACGTGCGTTTGCAATGTCTACATAAAAAAAATCAAGCAAGATCCACAGTTTAGGAATGGAACACAAATTTCGTAAAATAAAAATTAATATAGTATGTTGGCTGTTTTGATAATCGAAAAACATTGTGTTTAGTTATTGGCTTTTGGTGTGCGGTCTAATATAACTAAAAGTTCAAAGTACCAAAATTGTATACGCACCTGAATAAGTATTTTACCATTCAGCCAATAAGTTAGCCCCACAGTTGCTATAGCGGCCGATGGTAAATGTCGTATTAAAAGATAAACATGCAAAGAAGCGTAACAATAAATACATAACTTCTAAGCTGATCACTTTACACATTTCTACCGACTAAATTAAAGGGATCTTTTCACGGTTTGGTAAATTGACAAAATTGAAAAAAGTTGTTTCAGATTCGCAAATTTTCGATTTAGTTATGATATCTGTGAGGAAACAGTATTACTGAACATTTACCATAGTCCAATATAGCCATTATATGTATCTTTTGACGATTTGAAAACCTAAAAATTATAAAGCGTTGCAACGCGAATTGATAGAATAATTTGGAGAGTTCTGTTGTTGTCGTTTAAATTTAAGAAACTACGAAGATTGCTTATATAAGGTATAAAATACTTATTCTGGGTATACTCGGCGGAATAGCCGAGAGGGCTAATGCGTTTTTACTTCAGACTAACTCCAGGACTCCGGGGGTCACTGGTTCGAGCCCTTGTACCGGTTACTTTTTTTTCCTTGTTTTAATTTTATGCTTGATTTTTTACTGGAGCTTTTAAGATCTAATGTTTACATTAATCAATATAAATCATTTAATGACAAATTTCAAAATATGCCAAAATCTGTGAAAAGGCCCCTTTAAAGGATGATAACTAAATAATTAGTTCTATGTCAATGATGTTACACCTTTCTGCCGATTATCGATTGAAATTAAAAGGTGATAATTAATTTGTTTTTTAATCACAACCTATGCTATTGTAAAGCAATATGTCAACCAAATTGTATATAAATTACGTATTTGCTAGGTTACTGGTTTTCATATTCTGCAGTCAAACAATATGCACATTTTATTTCATGTGAAAAACGTGTACAATATTTCGGATATTCATTTTCGGATACAGTATTTGTCGTCGATTGTAATTTATTAACGATGCTATTTATAGAAAAAATAGAATGACGAATAAACAGAGATACGGAAGGTGAGGTTTATAATATTTCGAATTGTATTCACTAGTAATTGCAATTGGAAATACTATAAAAAAAAATCAATTAGTAAGGGCTCTGTGTGTGTGTTAGGGGGGGGGGGTGCTCTGCCCTTTATTCCCGTTGAGTTCCTGCGACCCAAGACCCCGGTCTAATTTTCAGGATTTCAATTGGACAATTGATTGCGCTGTTAAATGTACTTGTATGAACTAAATTATGTTTGTTCTTTGACAAGTACCACACTCATTCTTTACTATATTGAAAAATGTACTTTTATTTTATAATATGTGATACGCCCTTGTTGTCATTAAAAGAATATTTAGTATATATTATTCTTTCAAAACCAGTTTTCGCGTAAAAACGAGAGCTGATTGGCTAAAAGAAATTTTGGGCCAGCGCTTGCCCTGCTGTCAGTGGTCAATGCCCCGTTGTTCTGTTTTAATTCAAAATTGTGATATTGTTTTAACCTATAAGAAAACAGATTGTTCTTAATTTATATCAAACAAAAAAGAAGAAAACATCGACAAAGAAAAAGAAAATATACTCTGAAATAATGAAACAGATGAATGCACTCTGCACTTCCTCTTTATTTTTGATACTGTCATATGAATATGTCTAAGTTTTTAATACTAATAGAAAAATGCTTAAATAAACAACATTTTTTATATTAATGTTTAAAAGTTGTTTGTTTATTTGAGCATTTTTCTATTAGTATTGAAGTACAACTTAGAAATATTCATATGACAGTATCAAAAATAAAGAGGAAGTGCAGAAAATGGTGTATCTTTCTAGAATTCTGGTGAACCTGTCAAAGCCATTTATCAATATCTTATGCATTTTTATTTCAAATAAATTGAACACGTGTCAATTTAAGTTTCTTTCAAGAAAGAAAGGCAAAGGTCAACAACTACACACTACTTCATAATAAAGTTATGCTCCTTGTATCCAGCTTTTGCCCGTTATATAAGTTATCCATGTATGAAATTTGAATATAATCCCTGTAATAAATACAAATTAATGCAAAAAACATGATGCATTAACAAAATGCGATACAGCTGTATGTACTAAAGGGATGATAGCGGTTTACATCTCTCAAAGTTAGCATTCATTATTATGAAGTTTAACGTAAATACCGTTAGCACTTGAAAAATGTGCTCCACTCAAGATAGTGACTTAATGTATAAAATAAGCAAATGACACGAAACATAATTATATGAGAGCTGTTTACTTTGCATTTCCTAACAATTTCATTAATTTTAGAAAGCCTGTGGCAATCATAACATTAGCATTCTACAAATTATTTCACTATTTAATTAATTTTATTTGAATGCGTTACTGTAAATTAAAAATAAGAAATGGCAAAAAGCCAGAGGATATCATTTGGTAAAATATTTATGTTTTTATAGTTAATATCTTGTGATAATAACTTAAAAAATGGTCGCAATTTTTAATTTGTAAATGGCTAAAGGCATGTTTTTATTGCCGATTGCCAATTAACTTTGAACTTTGAAGTTTTTAAATTGTATTTAATAAAATATATTGTTTGATAAAAACACCATGAAACGGTATTATTGCCGATATATTTCGAACAATTTCGATAATATTTATCATAAAAACAATATTTTACAAAAATAATAAATGTAATTTACCACCTGCTCATCAATTCAAATATGAGCTTATGATTGTAAAAGAATACTTACCCCCCGGTATAATTTACATTAAGATATAAACGAACACATTTTACTTTCGTTAGTTTTAATAAAAGACGACACTATTGTTTTCAGATTGTTTTTCTTAAGCAATAAATTATTAATAACATGTGTTGTCGTCTCTTAACGATTTCTTCCAGATTTTCAAGGTTTGAAAAAAAGCAATATAACTGGTATCATTTTCACCACTATGCTATTGATTGGTTGCGAATGGCATGTATTCTTTAGATATAGCTTACTGCTAACTCATTGACTTATTGTCTTGCTATTGGTGATAAAAAGCTCCAATTAAGATATGCGGTTTTTATTTAAAAGTGAGTTTGTCCTTGGTGTAGATTATTAATAGTTCAAATGGATTTTTATGTTTAGTATTTATATTTATAGTGTATTTAACAATAAACAACCAATACTTTTTCAAGTTGTGTCTTATATCGCTTTATGTTAAAGTATGTTAAGGGAATCTGCTGTATATGTTGTTAGATTGGCGAATGCGGGCGGGCTGGCTTGCGGGCGGGCGGAACAAGCTTGTCTGGGACATAACTATGTCGTTCATTGTCAGATTTGAAAATCATTTGGCACATGTGTTCACCATCATTGGACGGTGTGTCGCGCGAAAGAATTACGTCAATATCTCCAAGATCAAGGTCACACTTTGAGTTCAAAAGTCAAAATGGCCATAAATGAGCTTTTCCGGGCAATAAGTATGCCATTCATTGTTAGATTTTAAAATCATTTGGCACATTTGTTCACCATCATTGGACTGTCGCGCGAAAAAAATACCGTCGATATCTCCAAGGTCAAGGTCACACTTTGAGTTCAAAATTGAAATATGGCCGTAAATGAGCTTGTCCGGCCAAAACTATATCATTCATTGTCAGACTTTAAAATCATTTGGCACATTTGTTCAACATCATTGGACGGTGTGTCGCGCGAAAGAATTACGTAGATATCTCCAAGGTCAAGGTCGCCACGACTCAAAATAGATTTATTTAAAACAAGGGGGTAACTGTGATTAACAATCAGTAGCAATGCACATTTTGAGTTGTAGTTGTCTCCCTTTATCGTCCTTTTTTTAATATTCAAAACCTGGTTTTGTGACAATTTTGTCCCTTGTTGTTTATGAATGCAAATTAAAATTCATGAAATTCTCTGAACATAGAGTATAGAGTAGTGTTTACATATTGTGTATATGATTATATATTAATTATCTAAGTTTGAACAGTGTCAAGAGCTCAGTGTTAAAAGGGTAAAAGAGAAACAATGATTTTGAATTGTTGTTTCTTTTGCAAATATGTTAATTAGATGTGCAGTGACCTTGTGATACTTTTAAAATAAATCAACGTCATACCTGGTAAGTTGTACAATCATTAGATCTCAATAACAATTGTAGATTTCCAAACATATTGGTCAGATTATGACTAATTGTACTATAAAAGAGTTTAAATTAACACAATACAATAAATGAGTCAGGGTTTGTCCTGTTGGTGAACAAAATTTCAGTAAGTGGCATGTACTCTCCCGCACCGTCCAATAACGTATGTTTGCATTAAATGTAATTAAATGTAATAATCAGCATGTAAACGGATTGAAATATATGCATAATAACAGTGTTGTTATAGCAACCAATATCTCTCTATATTATGTCTTATGTAACACTACTGAAAACAATTACTTTTAAGTTTTTTAAGACCATATTATTGTATGTACATGTATAGTTAATCAAAGAATATCATCTCGTTTTCCGTAAAATATGTCTATGTGCAGCTTATGTAAATACCAGATTGAACAAATTGACTACTTCATTCATTTTGATATTTATTTTTTCAAGTTTTACATATTTTGGCTTTTACATTAGAAAGCATCTTCATCAAACGGCAAATATCAAACACTGGTTCACCTTTTACTGGTTTATTATGTTATTGACTTACCTGACCATGATAATGGATGTTTTGTATGATTTATGATGTATGTTGCTCACTTATGGTGTTTTTTTTTTAGGACAATTACAATTAAAACAACATTTTGGGTTAGCATTGCAATCACAAAATAGGCAATAACATGTTCTAAAAAAATCAATGATATTCCTTTTTTTGACCCAATGTCCGAAATCGGTATTTAAGTCTCAAACAGTAATATTGTCATTACTGCGACAAAATGATGAATTAGGCGCCCAATGTTCAGATCTTGCGATTCCATAATATGAGATAATCAAAAAAGTAATTTTTGACCAGAATTGTCAAAATATCGTTTCCAGGCATATATGGTTTGGTAGATGTAGGGTGAAATTTACAGTATGATATTAACAAAACATATAAACGATCGAAACATTGAATACCCATTAGGCAACTACTTAGCTACTAAATTCAATAAATGCCATCATCATTTATGCATTTTAGTGAGAACGCATACAAAAATCTCGTAACAGGTAAATCTGTTAGATTACAAAAGTCAACCATTATCCATTTATCGCAAATAATATGTTACTAGATAAGAAATGAACAGTTTTTCATTGCTTGAGTGTTAATATTTGTCTAACAATGATATCATCAAACAATACATTGGGGAGTATACTGGTTTTCTGTAAAATAAAACGGAAACGGAAAATAAATGTTAATTGTTCGCATAAAATTCGTCATTTGAAATGAACGAAATAACCGATTACCTTTATTAAACATCAGTTTCAACAGCATGACAGAAATCGTGAAAACGCAAAACATATTGCTAAAAGCATTTGTCCATGACGATAGGACGCTTTTGTGCGTGGGGTAGGTCGCCTGCAACATCCGCATAACGCGGCTTTGCTCCTGAACGAGTCGTGTTGGCTTTTTAAATGTATTTTTTATGTTTTCCTTAAATGTCGAAATTGAAACAAAATCATTATTATATCGCGTTTCACAATTTCAACATGCACAAAGATGATACCATACCTACCTCACGTGCTAATTAATGCATTTATCATGAGTTTGCACATAATGTAGTAAAATGATCTCATGTATATTTTTAAATATTAATGTTTAATCATTAAGCAAATATTCAGGTTGAAAAGTGTTGCTTTAGAAAAGTAGCCAAGTGTAGATGAACAGACACGCTACATGATAACTACCGGGTACATTTGATTCGGGTAAACATAATATCAAAATGTGAAACTGGTTAAAAAAATCATTTTCGATTGGATACTTGATGTTAAGCGTCTATTTAGTATTTGTATTATGTTTTGTTCTTTGCATTCCATACTAAAAATCTGTAACCAAGGTAGCATATAAATTATTGAAAGATTGATAAATTGTAATAATACAAATATTTAAGCTTTTTAATAAGTTGTTTTGTTTATTTCGTTTGCCAATCAATGTTTACTTGGCAAAGTGACATATCATAACATATACATTTAGCATTGTTTCCATGGAAATGGCTTTTGGAGTTTCACGAATTATTAATTAAAACTTATCTGTATATAATTTGATCAATTGAGAATGCGTCATGCCTCATGCAAATGATACAATGTATAATACAATATAATTTTCTGTATTTTGGTTTGTTTATTTATTTTTTATATAAAAACGCCATGTATAACTCGTTACCATGCCAATCGACCAAAATATGTTGCTGTTTAATAACATGCAGCGTGTTAAAATGTGTTAAAATATTAAATTAATCTTGCAGTCAATGTTTTCAGTTAAAAGATGTCAATATTTGATTTTTAAACATGTATCTAAACAAATGCAATGGGGACTAAAAGATTCACACATCTGTAAAACTGGTATTATGTATAAAAATGGTAGCGTATGACAAATTTAACTATGGAAATGAAATATTCGTATGACTACATGATATCAGTTATAACATGGGATCGATCGTACGCAAGTCACTAGTATGAAGCAAGTTCTAAAAATATTCAATGGTGTTCAACTTGGCGGCAAATGGCTGATTTTTCTTATTATTTTCGTGCGGACGTTTGAAAGGTGTGCACATTAACCATATTTATTCGACATTATCCTTACGCACAGGATGATCTCACGACATTAATTTAACTTCGGCGTAAATCCTGTCAATTCATAATCTTTTTTTTTTTTAAGTAATCTAAGATTTTTTTACGCAATTGCGTTATTTGTTTCGATTGACAAGGTTCATTGTATGTGCATTTTAGGTAATATATAAGGTTTCTCAGCAGTTTCATGAAAAGATGAAATGAAGAACCATCATAGGTAATCTTGCATGAACACCAGGATGCTTCCATAATGTGATCGCAATATATGCATCACAATTTGAAAAATAACCCCCATTGCAATAACTAGTGAGCACGGTAACCCCTCTTTCCGTACCTGGTAAATACCGAGCATTTAGCAAACTTAGTATTTTCATGTTGCAAATTCATAATTAAATAAACATTTTATGGCAACAATTAATGAATTCATGTTTTGTTTCAGATTCCATGGTCGCATCCTTGAAATATACCTTATTGTCATGGCAGATTAGCATGATGATGATACTCCTACTTACCAAGACTGTGTGTGCATGAAAGTGATAAATGTCCAAGACAAGTGTACACTACAACTAGAAATGGCGCGGCAGAAGCCGACGCGTATCCCAACGCCGCATGTTTGACCCAAGGGGCACCCCAGGATTGGTAATGGGGCCATGCATACTTGAGATTGACCGTATTGTCTTAAAAGATGTTCAGTATCAATTGGAAGGGAATCGATTTAGAAATGAAGAAGTTAATGTAAAATAATATATAACAAGAGATGTGTTTGTTAGAAACACAATGCCCTCTCATGCGCCGCTTTGATTTATTTAAGAAATATATCATTTGGCAGGTTTTTTTACTTACCTCCCTTTAAAGCTTATGTTTTCCCTTGGATTTGTTTTTTGTTTACCTTTGAGTTTGTCAGAAACACAATGCCCCCTCCTGCGCCGCTTTAATTTATTTTATTTGTTTTATATCATTTGGCATGTTCATTACTTACCTCCCTTTAAAGCTTATAACTTCCCTTGGATTTGTTGTTTTGACCTTTGAACTTAGAGGATGACCTTTACCTTTCACCACTACAAATGTGCAGCTCCATGAGATACACATGCATGCCAAATATAAAGTTGCTATCTTCAATATTGCATAAATTATGGCCAATGCACCATAGTGGGGGCATAACAATGAGTGAAAATCTCTGACCTGGCCCCCATCCCAACCCCATAACTTTTGACCCAGGGATCAGATCAAAATTCCAAATAGTGAAGGGTCGCACATATGCTCATAGCTACCATGTGTGTACGTTTTAAGGTTCTATTGCTTATAGTGTAGGAGGAGATAGTGGCCAGGACGGACAGACAGACAGACAGACAGACAGAAAGAAAGACAGACAGACAGACAGACAGACAGACAGACAGACAGACGGACAGACAGACGGACGGACGGCGGAGATAACCACAATATCCCCACGCTTTTCAAAAAGCGTGGGGATAATTACGATGCGTTCCGTAGGTTTATCGTTGATGGTAAAAACGATCGTGCAAACAGCTGTGATTTACATTGAATGCTGCGTATATTATCGGAATGACGAAGTGGATATGCCGTTGTTTCACCCACGCTAGAGGGAAGAAGTGTAGATAATTATGGGGGTGATAGAGAATTATACATCTTGTAGAAGAGGGTCAGTTTATGTTAAGTCCACCTATCTTTTAAGCATTCAAGAGCCGTTTCATTATATACATTTTGAACTGATGATAAACGTGTCCCCCCCCCCTTATTATTCTGGCTGCTTCTTGTTGAATCTTTTTAAGTTCAATTTCATCATGTGAGGTTATATTATCCCATACAACATCGGTGTATTCATAAAATGGTCTAATAAATGTCGCATATACAGTTAGAAGGGACTTTTTATGGAGGGTAAACTTAAAAGATCTCATTAGATTTATTCTCTGCAATGCTTTGTTATTAATGGTTTTAATGTGGTCATGCCAGGAGCATGAGTTAGAAGAGTTAGGGCCTACATGTTTATGAGACAAACCTCATTTATTGTGCAGTCGTAAAGGAAAAGAGGAGGGTGGATCGGGCGAATGATTTGTGTTACTAATGACTCGGTTTACGATAGATTGAATGTAACCAACCACATATCGGTCCATGAAAGGACTTTTACAAGATCAGGGTTGAGTTGAGAAGCTGCATCAACCGGTTTGTCGAAAATTATAAACAGCGCAGTATCGTCTGCAAACAGGCGAACGGGGAAGTAAGAATATCGCACAATGTCGTTTATGAATTCAAGAAAAAGGAGAGGCCCTAATATGAACCTTTTGAGAACACCAGCGTTGATAGGCAGTGAGTCAGATTTACAACTGGAAATGACAACACACTGTCTTCTGTCATAACGATAGTCCCGTGAGCAAGATAAACGATTGCCCCGAGATACCACTGAGTACTATTTTATTAATTAGCCCTACGTGCAATACTCTATAAAAGCCTTAGAAATGTCACAAAATACCGCTTTAAATTCTTTGCCTTTATCGAGAGCTTTACAGAAAGAGTGATAAACGTATAAGTTGACAGTGGAATCTTTAGGTACAACAACCTGATTGCAATTGGGTTATAAGTCAGTAGCCCTTAAATGGTTGAAGATGGATTTGTGGAGAATTCTTTCAAGACATTTACTTACAACGCTTAGGTGGGAGATTGGTCTATATCTACCTATATCAAATGGATCTGACGTTTATGAATTGCACTTACATTTGCTTTTTCCAGCTACGTGGTACCCTACCGGTACTGAGTGAAAAATTGAAAAGATTTTGAAGAGGACCTGCAATTTCAGCTGCGAGGACTTTCAAGTTGTCATAATTTTAATAGAATCTTTGACATGTTGGCGAGAAATGTTTAAATGGTACCATTATGAATTAAGGGAGGCAACTCGTTATGTTTGTTGATTTTATTTGTTAAATGTTTGATGATTTTCCAGAAGCCGGATGATATATAATTTTAGCAAGGTTATCGAAATGGAGTTTTTTCGCTGATCTGACGTGATCATTTATAAGGTAACGATGTTGGCGACAGATGTGCCAATGTCAGCCTTGGCTTTTTTGTATGCACGTTTACGGCGTCGGATTTTCTTTCGTATGTTATTATGTAACCATGGAGGATCAGCTGTCCTTATTGTATAGATGGGGTTGTGGTAGAACATTTTACATAATAAGTCTTATTAATTTCTGAGTATTTCTCGAGCAGCAAATTTGCTGCTCGACCAGCATTTTTTCTGCTCGAGCAGAAAAATCCTGCTCGACCAGCATTTATTTTAAGATTATGGCATTAGCCAATCAGAACTCTTGTTATATTTTCCATTTGCTGCGAAACTGGTTTGTTTGGAAAAAATGGCTGCCGCCATGATGGTGCCTTTTCACATCATCTGCAAATTAATGTGACGACCTGTTGAAAGTTTAACATTGACACGCGGTAAGTGCTTAAAGTCACTATTACGCTCACCAATACATACCGCTACTGTATTATGCTATATAAAAACATTCGACAACAAGTAGTACCATACGATGGTTAATTACAATAGGAAGACCCTAAAAACAAGTAACATTGATGTAAAAACGTTATATTACAAGCATTCGGCAAGTTTTAAGCATCTAAATATCTAAATATCGTTCCACGATGCAATCTACTTTCGCTTTCGAGTCAGGATCGGATTCAATCGGGTTGCATTCATTTGCATAATTTATACAAGCCATTTTCGCATTCGCTAAGTTCCAGTTACCCAGAATTCATTTTGATTTCACAGAATGATTATTCATGAGAGCTACGTCATGCTGCCGACGCTTACCGTATCAAATCTCGTGTTCGCCCGTAAATGTTCGGATATTTCACGGGAGATATAAATGGAATTATTTGTGGCTACAAAAAAATAAAAACCAGCATTTTGTATCTCGTTAAATCAATTCTACCAGACAACATCTAACGTTGAACTTTTGCATTTTGCTAAAAGGAACATTGATTTTTTTATGGGTTAGCTTTATTTAACGAAATATTCGATATTTTTATAGCGTGATTGTTACTTTAATATTTTGGCTGCAAACGAGTCGATCAAAAAATTGTTGCCATTCGCTAAATAAGAAAATCGATAATAAATGTCTAACGGCTGTGAAAACTTATGCGGAAATCACGACGATGACTGATATTATAAGAATGCCTCAATGGGTGCGCAAGTGTAGGTTCTCTGTTTCTATCGATTTATTTACTTAATGATTCTTAATAATTGCTTCCGACACAGGTGCCGATTGCTTGTGATTGTGCCTTTCTGGTTAACATTGTTTACGTTTCTCGTTCTCTCCATACATGTATATCTGCTGTCCTAACTTTGACAGTTTATTTATTTATTCACATTTAAGGTCAATAGCACATACACATATATGACACATAAGACATAGAAAATATCACTGATTAACATAGAATATATCACAGATATCAAGGAATTAAAACTAGGTTGATTTTCTTTTAAAAATCACAATTTAAAAGCAACAAATAAAACGCTGTTACAGTATGCGTACTTTTAACAATATATGAATTTTTTAACAGAAGTACGTTTATATGAGCAAGAATGCTGAGGAACTATGGATAACCAATAAAGCTGAAAGCTTATTTCCAATGGGGTCCATAAAACACACACAGAAAAAGAGAAAGTGATACATAACCATATGAACAAACAAACATCAACAATTAACAATTAAGATGTTGGTACAATACGGGATTATTAAGAGTATGCATTCATCTTATGCACAATATCACAATTCAACAAAGTTATCACAGATGAATGTTGCAACATAGTCTTAGTAAAATAAAAAGTCACATTTACTTTCTGATACTTGTTGTTCTAAGAGGTTCTAGAAGGTGCTTTTTCACTAATTGCTTGAACCTGGTAATGTTTTTTTCACTTTTAATATTGTCAGGGAGAGAGTTCCAGTTTCTTTGTCCAGTATATAGGAATGTCTGTTTACAAGAAGTATTATAGACACTAGGTAAGATAAAATTAAACGGCTTGGATGCTCTTGCGCCATTAACAAAGTTTTCTTTAAGATATGAAGGACATGTTTTATAATAGACTTTACGCATGTGATTAAGCCTTAGCTGTTTTACTCTATAGCTAACATTTAACATATTCAGATGAACATAGTCCTGCCAAGTAATAGAATGTCTTGGAGAGTAACCTTTTATAAATCTGATAATCTTGTTCTGGACAATTTGGAGTTTAGATTTTAAACCTTTATTTTGACCATAAACCAGGATGAACATGAATATTCAATAATCGAAGTGACACTGTAAAAGAGCAGATGATAACAATTTGCGTGTGTTAAAATCCAAACAATTATTATGTCTATACAAAAATTTAAGTTTATCATTGACCTTAGAGATAATGTTTTGTACAATTACTTCACCTGATAAAAAACAATCTACTGGAAGGCCTAAGTACTTAACTTGTATAGTACTATTTATCGTATGACCATTACAAGTGACTTGTGTAGACTCTTGCTTACTTAAGTTTCGTTTTGGGCCGAAAAGAATATATTCAGTTTTCCCCAAGTGCAAGGATAACTTATTATCCAAATATCATGTCAGTTTACCAGTTCTGGAGGACTTTTACCAATTTCAATGTAAATTATTTTTCACCGAGGCCTATTAGCTCGTCCAAAGCTAACAACAGGAAAAATGTGAGTTGTGTCTGAATTACAAGTTGTTTATTTTTTTCATAATTGAAATGTTTACAATTTACCATTTATTGAATAACTTGGCAGTGCATAATGAAGTTCTGGGATGTTATTTTCAGCTCTGAACTGCGAAAAAATTGCCAAATAATTACACTGGTGGCACTATAATGAGTTACCTTTCATCTGTCCTACCATTTAAATGTCCCAAAAGCAGACTTCTCCAAACTTTGCAGAAAGAGTTTAGACATTGTATTACACACTCATTTTAACAATGGCATGCTATTGTACAACATGTCTTGTCGGAAATAATTTCGATAAAAAATATTTGCAGGAAATAATTTTTCCATTGCGAATCGTTTGTATCTTTTTATCTTTATTCTGAAATGCCCCTCTTAAGAATAATGTCATGTATAGCTGGTTTAGAATTAAGGATGATGATATGTCCTAACAGCATTTGTCATGTCATTTACTGTACTTCTTAACCAACATGTATTTGAATATTCAGTCCCCAAATAACTACGCCCGTATGTTGTGGACATTTTCATACAAGAATACAAACAGGAATATGTATTGGAGTTTGCTGTTTAAATTGAGTCAATGGGAGGGTAAAAGGCTTGTTTTTAACCAGATGTGAGGAACTAAACGCAATTTGCAGGGAAAAAAGGAGGAGAAAAATATATCCCTTTATACCACTTAAGTATATTTGCATCAGAGGAGCTCTGTTGTCGCGAGGTTGAGGAAACTAGTGTTGAATCTAAAACATTTAGCATCATGGACTCAAAAGTGAGAAGCCAAGTCAGACACCGCAAAATGTAAAATAATCTGTCAGATGTTTGGTCTGACAGGCTTGGAAATTCTGTCAGACTGAAGGATAATGTCTTGATTCCACTTAAAAGCATACCTGATAATAGCATATTTTTGTTATTAGCATTTAGAATGTCAAAGCACAGATTAATTCCTTTAAATTTCAATTTATTTTTCTTCTGTTAATAGCATATTTTTTAACCCCAATATTCAGAATTTACTTTAAGTCTTTATAGCATAGAAAATTCTCAGAAAGCCAAGAAAATATGCTTTAAATCTGCTAAAATATGCTCAAGTGCAAATGCAAATACCTTAGAATACAATTCCATTTGATAAATAGTTATCTTGAACATCAATCATATACAATGTTGCATTTAAAATTCACTTTGACTATCAATTATTAACAGATTTGACTTATTGTATGCCCCAGTTGCTATATTTATGCTAAAATGTGTGTTCCTGTTAATAGCATATTCCTGTTATTAGCATAATTTTTGCTGACATGGTATGCTAAGAACAGGAATCCACTGTAGCAACATGTTAATCAGGAATTATGGTTTGAATCCGTGAACTATTATTTTTAAATCGTCAGATTTCCGATTTATCTGACAGATATCACGATCTGACAATATTCACGTTACACCTGTAGCTATTTCGTTTCCTTAGAGATAGCTTATGTCGTCCGTTTGTAAGCTCAAATTGGATTGGCTGACGAGTTCAATGGCTTATTCTAAAGATACATTCCGTGCATGTGTAATGTTCAGATCGGATGTATTTTAAAGCGTTTTTTATTGGCATTTTTATATCAGTTACTACCAATTCATATCTGCGAATATGAAGGACCGGTCAGAACACCGATTTGAGGCTAAACACAACCAATTCCGAAAGATAAATCCATACCGAGATTGAATCAGTGAATCTGGTATTTGTATGATTATTATATAAATTCATATGGTCTATATCTTCCGACTAGTACAGACTTTATTTCGCGTGATTTGCATATTGAATGTTTTTTAAATTAAGTCAGGTTAAATTTATGTATTACCTTATTATATGCATATAGCTTTTTATTGTTTGAAAAAAAATATTTGACAAGACAAATATGACACTAGAATTGTTATGTTATATATAACTATATACAATATACTTTTTTTGTTTCAAAGATAACCCAGAACAATACGATATTTTGACACATAAAACAGCGTATGGAAATGTTTTAATGAATGTAATATCTTTTTCATGTTTTGGGCTATTGTTCCAAAGGAAGAAATATATTAATCATATCAGTATCGTCCGGTTTCTTGTATGAAGAATGACTCAAACAGTATTGGGAATCTTATTAAATTAAGATAATGTAAAAATAACAACCGTTATAAGCGCTCATTTGTAACAAATTTATGTGAAAAGGCGCATGACTAGAAACATGGATTTTGTTATAGATTAGAGGGCTAGCAATTTAAAACACGTATCACATATACAAAGCTTTTTGGGTATATACATTTTACATTCATATCCGTTAATGTGTGAAGTAAATTATTATAATCCGATAAATTATGAATTATACAAGAAATGATTGCTTTAGTGTTATTATCGGCCAAGTGGTGATACCGAAATTGTTTTCTGAATCGTTTATACCAATATTTGATTACCATGTGCATATTATTGTTATTTAACTTCAGGTGCAAACATATTAAATAAATATTGGCCAATCGAACGTTTTTTCTGACTGTCACCAGTAACTACACGTTACAATTTATTCGTGCACCTTGCTTTTATATTTTACCCATTTACATACATGTAGCGTTATTTAAATGTGCCTTTGAATTGAATCATAATTTTGCCTAAATTATTATACAATGTCAAACAAATAAAGCTTGGTTACAAAAAACCACAAAATATTTTGTTTATTTTTTATATTTACAGACCGGTAATAAAATATATATCATCACGATCATGATTATGTATTGCTTTCCAGAATCAGACACCGCCAGCCATTATGCAATATCAATAAAACTGTTCAGACTACCCTGGTAATGTCTGCTGCGAACATGCCAAACATGGATATATGGGCCTTAAGAGCCACACGGTAGTCATAAAATGCGGGAGAAATCTCCGTTTCATTCACATAAATCTGTATTAAATTTCAATTAATTTTATTTTTGGGTGAATGTTTACCGAAGAGTCAATTAAGTTGCCGACTCAACACGAAAAAGTAGTTTTAACTATTCGCGAAATTCGCGCTCACATATTTTCCTTTGTTAACGAAGATAAATATACAAAGATAAGAGCATAATATAATAGAAAAATAATGTTATTGTCGATCAAACAGTACATGCTTATCGTGATTTATACATCGACATAAATTGAAGAAAAAAACATGTATTAAATAAAAGTATGCTCTTTGTTTGGAAGGAATATGTGTTAAATAAATCTACAAACATATTGACAATAATTCTATTTTTTTCCTTTTGAATGCGTTAAAAAGAAACTATTTTAAAATGTCGTCATAGCAAACATGAATATCTATGTTTAGAAAATATTATGTTTTAAATTAATAATGAATACTATTTGTGTATATAGACAGAACATTTCGGCGCTTAAACTTAAATAAAACGGCATGCTATTTATATTACGTATGCAACTTTGAATGTGCATATATATTTTGATCTGTACAAAATAATTTCATTTTAAATACAATTCGGACGCAATAAAAACTCTCTAGTAACTTGAAGAACTGGAACAAACTGAAATATACAAGTGGTATCATGATCATGAAAGCCTTTAACGAACAGAGGTCCATTATTCCTACGTGCTGACTACCGCATATTACAATTATAATCTGGAATATGGATATGAAATATCTACATATCAAAGCATCCAAATCGGGAGTCGAATTTTTCAGATGAAAAGTACTTAATAGATTTGATTGAAAAGTATTTTTTTTTAATGTGTTGAATGTACATCGTCAAACAATGACTAAACACGTTTGTTTTACGTTCAATTATTCCTTAATTAAGAATTACGTAAAATGTTGCAATTAAAAACGTCTATATTATTTATGTCATAACACATTCAAAATTCACCATACAACTAAGTTAGTAATTTTGTGAATAAAATTACTCGATTTATAAATAAATACTTGTATTTGTTTCGTGAAACATTAGACACATAAGTGTCATCGTTCACCAACTTCGATACAACATGAAAATTTGCGAAATCACGTTAAAGTAAATATTAAAATATTGTCATTACATTTTAATGATGTGTGTATGTATAAGTTATAAACCAATATGAAGTCCATAAACAAAGAATTGTTCACGTTGGTTGGAACACCAAACCTTAAAATAATATGTTTAAACTAAGTATTCTGATCAGAAAATCCTGTTAAATATTAAGCATACACATTTTAGATATTAAACTGTTAACAATTAACACAGGTATGTTTGCTTTAGAGGGTTAATTCCGGCCAAGAATATCCTGATATGCGAATATTGCATGTTCTAAGATTTGGTCGTAAATGAATTCCATCAACAGAATATAGCATTATAAAAATAGCTTAATTTCACAGAAATACATTTAAGTCAATATTGACGCTCAGAATAGAATCGAAATTGGACGACATAAGGCAAAATAATATTTTAACAGCTAGGCATATATACATATCTGCGAAACTCTTACATAAAAAAAAACAAAAGAAAAATACTCCAACATTACAATAAAACATCGATTATTTTTTTCTATATAAAAAAAAACCTTTAGAATTCGCAAAATCTCATCACACATTGAAGCTGCATGCATATGTTTATAAAAAAACAAAAAAGTATGTAGCCTAAATTTATAAGAAAATAATATCAAGCACTTCCTTATCGTCGCCTAGGTAAGACAAAAAACGTAGTTACATAGAGAATACTAGGTTAGTGTTGATTATAGATCAGGTTTATCATGCGAAGCTTAGAAAACAAAAAGCACGAGCCTTGGCGAGTGCTTTATCGTTTTCGCGCCGAGCATGATATCCCACTTTTTATTTTGAAAACCTTTTAGTTTAAACAAAATTAGTTTGACTGGATAATTTCGCTGGATTTATGACGTCATTTCGTCGAAATATTGACGTCATTTCCTGCCGTTGATTATAGATGATATTTAATCAACGGGGCTTTAATCAACCGAATTCGCTGTAAAAGTGGGATAAATCTAAAACCTGATCTATAATCAACACTGACCTATTATTCTATTTATCCCACTTTTTATTCAGTAAACTATTTTTATTTAAACAAAATAAGTTTTCACGAGTGTTTGTCGTACTTTGATAATGACTGTAGTGTAACCAAGGTCAGTGTATTACTCCGCGTTCCAAAAATAACCGCTGATCAAATAATCATTTTTTTAAATCAGAATATCGTTCTGTAACAAAGTGTCGAGCGTTATTAATTACAATTTTAATCATATTGAATTGCAAATCTTTAAGTTTTATGATATCAATATGACATTAAGTTGTTATATACAAGGAACTACATTTGTTTACAACGTAGCCTAACACCACACACAATTCACTTTCGATATCAAACTATCGAGTCGATCACGAGGTGCACATTATTTGCTTCTTTGTTATAATATGTGGTTATTTCGTGACGAAATAACAAAGATTACTTGATTTAAGCTAATTATATACATTAACATTTTGAATGTTGAAAGTGGCACCAAAGAATTGTGAGGCAAAGTTGTTCGAACGCTGGTGAACCGTGAAGTGACTGGGTGGGGCGAACATCAAGATCAACTTGTTCGACGGTAGACAGTGGTTGTCTAGGCTGCATTTCGGCCATAGTTTCGGTGCGTGAAGGTGTACAAGAGGAACTGTTGGATTGTTACATTTACTGGACTGAGCAAGAATGAACACTTTTGCAGCTGTTCAACAGATATGTTGGAATAATTGGTTAAGGACTGGACATTTTTGTGCCCTGTTATTGCCATGGTTTCAGTGGGTGGATATTTGTATTTCGAAATTTTTGGACCAGGAATTTGCGAACTGAGTGGTTCGTTATTCTCTTGTGCTTGAGAAAGCCGGAGTCTTTTGCCATGGCCTTCAGCATCTGACCTAACTTGTTGACACCCAATTGTTGACGCAAGAATCACCGGGATGCAGTGTCATTTGTGCGTATTGCCAGGTAGAAAAGATGCTTTGAAGAAAAATCAGATGGATGCATATCCGAGTACAGCTTGTAAATTAACACAGGATTTCTTGGTCCAGACGATTGTTTTCTACGGTCAAAGGGGAGCAACTCGCACTGACTTCTTCACAGGGGAGCAACAACAACAGTACCTATTTGCATAGTGTTAAATTTACCTAATACTTGAGGTTTTAATAAAAATAAATGACAAAAAAACACGTTTTTTTGCTACTTTCCTTTGTTTTAAGGTCATTAAGATTGACAAACATTTGAGATTGTTTTTATTATTGATGCACTTGGCAAACACAGGTGACGAGGTGCGTGGGAAAAAGTAGTCCCGGTTCGGCAGTTGATGACGTCATTTCGTGCCATTGATTATAGCCTTGCCGTTGATTATAGATGAAATTTAATAAACGGGCCTTTAATCAACCGATTTCGCTGTAAAAGTGGGATAAAATAGTATCACTCGAGAAAATAGATATAGGTATTAAGTCACAGTGTTGTACAAAGTGAGTGCCTTTTTCTAAAATGTCCAAATATGTGGATTTATTGAAAAAAGACTGCATGCATATACGGTATTTGCCGTGTAATGAAATAAATTTGACAGTTAAATGTGACTTCAAAATGAAACAAAGAAAAACAAAGAAATATTCAATATCTCTTTATATACGATGCCTGTATAACAAAGCTTTTCAGTGCGTTTTTCAAATTAATGCTGAATAATAATCATGTAATCACAACTGTTCCATTGCTGCCGCCGCTGCTGCTGCTGCTACTGCTGCTACTACTACTACTACTACTACTACTACTACTACTACTTCTTCTACTACTACTACTACTACTACTACTACTACTACTACTACTACTACTACCACTACTACTACTACTACTACTACTACTACTACTACTACTACTACTACTACTACTACTACTACTACTACCGCTACTACTACTACTACTACTACTACTATTACTACTACTACTACTACTACTTCTACTACTAGTACTACTACTACTACTACTACTACTACTACTACTACTACTACTACTACTACTACTACTACTACTACTACTACTACTACTACTACTACGACTATAACTACTACTGCTACAACTGCTACTACTACTACTACTACTACTAGTTTTACTATTAGTTGATACTGACTAATCGCGGTTTGAGAGTTGTTGTAGTCTCGTTAAATGTTCATGTATTTGAATGTTTTCTTTAATTGATGGTTTTGTATAATTGTTGCTGGAGTAATTTGGCCGCATCTGTTACGATATTATTTAATTTCGATCTAGCAAATATATCCTTTTAGATCATCTATATTTTTGGCATAAAAGATTGCCCGAGATACCACTGAGTATTATTTTATTAACTAGCCCTACGTGCAATACTCTATAAAAGCCTTAGAAATGTCACAAATTACCGCTTTAAATTCTTTGCCTTTATCGAGGGCTTTACAGAAAGAGTGATAACGTATAAGTTGACAGTGGAATCTTTAGGTACAACAACCTGATTGCAATTGGGTTATAAGTCAGTAGCCCTTAAATGGTTAAAGATGGATTTGTGGAGAATTCTTTCAAGACATTTACTTACAACGCTTAGGTGGGAGATTGGTCTATATCTACCTATATCATGAGGATCTGACGTTTATGAATTGCACTTACATTTGATTTTTCCAGCTACGTGGTACCCTACCGGTACTTAGTGAAAAATTGAAAAGATTTTGAAGAGGACCTGCAATTTCAGCTGCGAGGTCTTTCAAGTTGTCATATTTTAATAGAATCTTTGACATGTTGGCGAGAAATGTTTAAATGGTACCATTATGAATTAAGGGAGGCAACTCGTTATGTTTGTTGATTTTATTTGTAAAATGTTTGATGATTTTCCAGAAGCCGGATGATATATAATTTTAGCAAGGTTATCGAAATGGAGTTTTTTCGCTGATCTGACGTGATCATTTATAAGGTAACGTTGTTGGCGATAGATGTGCCAATGTCAGTCTAAACTTGAAGCCTTGGCTTTTTTGTATGCACGTTTACGGCGTCGGATTTTCTTTCGTATGTTATTATGTAACCATGGAGGATCAGCTGTCCTTATTGTATAGATGGGATTGTGGTAGAACATTTTACATAATAAGTCTTATTAATTTCTGAGTGTAAATTAACAATATTTTCGCGGAAACGAATGTTGTTTACTGGTTTCTATAGATACGATTACGGAATACTTTTGTCTGATTCGTTATGTAACGTGATGTACGGATTGCCTCGGACGAGTTCGTTAGAACAATAGAATTACGCATTTTCCGTGACACGTGATATTACGTCATTCCTCCTTTTGCAACTGCCTGTGATTGTGTTCAGATCGCCAAAAACTTGTACAATTTGTATCTCGAGTAATCTACGGAAATGCCTCGCGGCAGAAAAAGAAAGGACGCGGAAACTCTTGAGGAAGCATTGGAGGATAATAACAGATTACTGCAAATCCATCAAGGTAGTCATTTTATTTATTTTGAGGAGATTCTAAAGTGCTTCAAAAATTGTTCCTGTTAATACTGTGACGTTATCCAGTTTACTTAACAACGCCATGCGCAATTTGCCACAATGACGTTGGTTGTATTACCTAAGTAAATGCAATTTATTTCCATCCTAATATTGTCAATTTCTCTATATAATAATGTGTGGTCAAGTGTATAACAAAGTCAGAGATTAATTCCAATCCAATTTAATTTCTAATTCAATTATTCCGTAAATAACTAAATAAAACACAAGTTCCTCAGTACATTAGTCTCTCTTAACATTTCCTATAATTTCGGTTAACAGAGTAAATAAAGAAAGATACGCTTAGTCTAAAACCATTTTCCGAGTCTGTCTCTCCTCGTTTCTAAACATCTTTAAATACCAAATATTGCGGAGATACAGTCATAAATAAGCGCACATAAATTATCAGTGTCAATAGCCGGGAAACAACCCGTCTACCGAGATGTAACTTACGGTCATTTCTATGGGATACCAAAGGGGTCGAAACTTTAACTTCTGCTCGAGCAGAAAAAAATGCTGCTCGAACAGCAAAATGCTGCTCGAGCAGCAAATTTGCTGCTCGACCAGCATTTTTTCTGCTCGAGCAGAAAAATCCAGCTCGACCAGCATTTATTTTTAGATTATGGCATTAGATGTAACTTACGGTCATTTCTTTTGGATACCAAAGGGGTCGAAACTTAACTTCTGCTCGAGCAGAAAAAAATGCTGCTCGACCAGCAAAATGCTGCTCGAGCAGCAAATTTGCTGCTCGAACAGCATTTTTTCTGCTCGTGCAGAAAAATCCTCCTCGACCAGCATTTATTTTAAGATTATGGCATTAGCCAATCAGAACTCTTGTTATATTTTCCATTTGCTGCGAAACTGGTTTGTTTGGGAAAAATGGCTGCCGCCATGATGGTGCCTTTTCACATAATCTGCAAGTTTATGTGACGACCTGTTGAAAGTTTAACATTGACACGCGGTAAGTGCTTAAAGTCACTATCACGATCACCAATACATACCGCTACTGTATTATGCTATATAAAAACATTCGACAACAAGTAGTACCATACGATGGTTAATTACAATAGGAAGACCCTAAAAACAAGTAACATTGATGTAATTACGTTATATTACAAGCATTCGGCAAGTTTTAAGCATCTAAATATCTAAATATCGTTCCACGATGCAATCGACTTTCGCTTTCGAGTCAGGATCGGATTCAATCGGGTTGCGTTCATTTGCATAATTTATACAAGCCATTTTCGCATTCGCTAAGTTCCAGTTACCCAGAATTCATTTTGATTTCACAGAATGATTATTCATGAGAGCTACGTCATGCTGCCGACGCTTACCGTATCCAATCTCGTGTTCGCCCGTAAATGTTCGGATATTTCACGGGAGATATAAATGGAATTATTTGTGGCCACAAAAAAATAAAAACCAGCATTTTGTATCTCGTTAAATCAAATCTACCAGACAACATATAACGTTGAAATTTTGCATTTTGCTAAAAGGAACATTGATTTTTTATGGGTTAGCTTTATGTAACGAAATATTCGATATTTTTGAGCGTGATTGTTACTTATATATTTTGGCTGCAAACGAGTCGATCAAAAAAATTGTAGCCATTCGCTAAATAAGAAAATCGATCATAAATGTCTAACGGCTGTTAAAACTTATGCGGAAATCACGACGATGACTGATATTATAAGAATGCCTCAATTGGTGCGCAAGTGTAGGTTCTCTGTTTCTATCGATTTATTTACTTAATGATTTTTAATTATTGCTTCCGACACAGGTGCCGATTGCTTGTGATTGTGCCTTTCTGGTTAACATTGTTTACGTTTCTCGTTCTCTCCATACATGTATATCTGCTGTCCTAACTTTGACAGTTTATTTATTTATTCACATAAAAGTCAATAGCACATACACATATATGACACATAAGACATAGAAAATATCACTGATTAACATAGAATATATCACAGATATCAAGGAATTAAAACTAGGTTGATTTTCTTTTAAAAATCACAATTTAAAAGCAACAAATAAAACGCTGTTACAGTATGCATACTTTTAACAATATATGGATTTTTTTAACAGTAGTACGTTTATATGAGCAAGAATGCTGAGGACCTATGGATAACCAATAAAGCTGAAAGCTTATTTCCAATGGGGTCCATAAAACACACACAGAAAAAGAAAAAGTGATACATAACCATATGAACAAACAAACATCAACAATTAACAATTAAGATGTTGGTACAATACGGGATTATTAAGAGTATGCATTCATCTTATTATGCACAATATCACAATTCAACAAGTTTATCACCGATGTTTGTTGCAACATAGTCTTAGTAAAATAAAAAGTCACATTTACTTTCTGATACTTGTTGTTCTAGAAGGTTCTAGAAGGTGCTTTTTCACTAATTGCTTGAACCTGGTAATGTTTTTTACACTGTTAATATTGTCAGGGAGAGAGTTCCAGTTTCTTTGTCCAGTATATAGGAATGTCTGTTTACAAGAAGTATTATAGACACTAGGTAAGATAAAATTAAACGGCTTGGATGCTCTTGCGCCATTAACAAAGTTTTCTTTAAGATATGAAGGACATGTTTTATAATAGACTTTACGCATGTGATTAAGCCTTAGCTGTTTTACTCTATAGCTAACATTTAACATATTCAGATGAACATAGTCCTGCCAAGTAATAGAATGTCTTGGAGAGTAACCTTTTATAAATCTGATTATTTTGTTCTGGACAATTTGGAGTTTAGATTTTAAACCTTTATTTTGACCATCAACCAGGATGAACATGAATATTCAATAATCGAAGTGACACTGTAAAAGAGCAGATGATAACAATTTGCGTGTGTTAAAATCCAAACAATTATTATGTCTATACAAAAATTTAAGTTTATCATTGACCTTAGAGATAATGTTTTGTACAATTACTTCACCTGATAAAAAACAATCTACTGGAAGGCCTAAGTACTTAACTTGTATAGTACTATTTATCTTATGACCATTACAAGTGACTTGTGTAGACTCTTGCTTACTTAAGTTTCGTTTTGGGCCGAAAAGAATATATTCAGTTTTCCCCAAGTGCTAGGATAACTTATTATCCAAATATCATGTCTGTTTACCAGTTCTGGAGGACTTTTACCAATTTCAATGTAAATTATTTTTCACCGAGGCCTATTAGCTCGTCCAAAGCTAACAACAGGTAAAATGTGAGTTGTGTCTGAATTACAAGTTGTTTATTTTTTTCATAATTGAAATGTTTACAATTTACCATTTATTGAATAACTTGGCAGTGCATAATGAAGTTCTGGGATGTTATTTTCAGCTCTGAACTGCGAAAAGATTGCCAAATAATTACACTGGTGGCACTATAATGAGTTACCTTTCATCTGTCCTACCATTTAAATGTCCCAAAAGCAGACTTCTCCAAACTTTGCAGAAAGAGTTTAGACATTGTATTACACACTCATTTTAACAATGGCATGCTATTGTACAACATGTCTTGTCGGAAATAATTTCGATAAAAAATATTTGCAGGAAATAATTTTTCCATTGCGAATCGTTTGTATTTTTTTATCTTTATTCTGAAATGCCCCTCTTAAGAATAATGTCATGTATAGCTGCTTTAGAATTAAGGATGATGATATGTCCTAACAGCATTTGTCATGTCATTTACTGTACTTCTTAACCTACATGTATTTGAATATTCAGTCCCCAAATAACTACGCCCGTATGTTGTGGACATTTTCATGCAAGAATACAAACAGGAATATGTATTGGAGTTTGCTGTTTAAATTGACAGTCAATGGGAGGGTAAAAGGCTTGTTTTTAACCAGATGTGAGGAACTAAACGCAATTTGCAGGGAAAAAAGGAGGAGAAAAATATATCCCTTTATACCACTTAAGTATATTTGCATCAGAGGAGCTCTGTTGTCGCGAGGTTGAGGAAACTAGTGTTGAATCTAAAACATTTAGCATCATGGACTCAAAAGTGAGAAGCCAAGTCAGACACCGCAAAATGTAAAATAATCTGTCAGATGTTTGGTCTGACAGGCTTGGAAATTCTGTCAGACTGAAGGATAATGTCTTGATTCCACTTAAAAGCATACCTGATAATAGCATATTTTTGTTATTATCATTTAGAATGTCAAAGCACAGATTAATTCCTTTAAATTTCAATGTATTTTTCTTCTGTTAATAGCATATTTTTTAACCCCAATATTCAGAATTTACTTTAAGTCTTTATAGCATAGAAAATTCTCAGAATGCCAAGAAAATATGCTTTAAATCTGCTAAAATATGCTCAAGTGCAAATGCAAATACCTTAGAATACAATTCCATTTGATAAATAGTTATCTTGAACATCAATCATATACAATGTTGCATTTAAAATTCACTTTGACTATCAATTATTAACAGATTTGACTTATTGTATGCCCCCAGTTGCTATATTTATGCTAAAATGTGTGTTCCTGTTAATAGCATATTCCTGTTATAAGCATAATTTTTGCTGACATGGTATGCTAAGGACAGGAATCCACTGTAGCAACATGTTAATCAGGAATTATGGTTTGAATCCGTGAACTATTATTTTTAAATCGTCAGATTTCCGATTTATCTGTCAGATCTCACGATCTGACAATATTCACGTTACACCTGTAGCTATTTCGTTTCCTTAGAGATAGCTTATGTCGTCCGTTTGTAAGCTCAAATTGGATTGGCTGACGAGTTCAATGGCTTATTCTAAAGATACATTCCGTGCATGTGTAATGTTAAGATCGGATGTATTTTAAAGCGTTTTTTATTGGCATTTTTATATCAGTTACTACCAATTCATATCTGCGAATATGAAGGACCGGTCAGAACACCGATTTGAGGCTAAACACAACCAATTCCGAAAGATAAATCCATACCGAGATTGAATCAGTGAATCTGGTATTTGTATGATTATTATATAAATTCATATGGTCTATATCTTCCGACTAGTACAGACTTTATTTCGCGTGATTTGCATATTGAATGTTTTTTAAATTAAGTCAGGTTAAAAATTTATGTATTACCTTATTATATGCATATAGCTTTTTATTGTTTGAAAAAAAATATTTGACAAGACAAATATGACACTAGAATTGTTATGTTATATATAACTATATACAATATACTTTTTTTGTTTCACAGATAACCCAGAACAATACGATATTTTGACACATAAAACAGCGTATGGAAATGTTTTAATGAATGTAATATCTTTTTCATGTTTTGGTCTATTGTTCCAAAGGAAGAAATATATTAATCATATCAGTATCGTCCGGTTTCTTGTATGAAGAATGACTCAAACAGTATTGGGAATCTTATTAAATTAAGATAATGTAAAAATAACAACCGTTATAAGCGCTCATTTGTAACAAATTTATGTGAAAAGGCGCGTGACTAGAAACATGGATTTTGTTATAGATTAGAGGGCTAGCAATTTAAAACACGTATCACATATACAAAGCTTTTTGGGTATATACATTTTACATTCATATCCGTTAATGTGTGAAGTAAATTATTATAATCCGATAAATTATGAATTATACAAGAAATGATTGCTTTAGAGTTATTTATCGGCCAAGTGGTGATACCGAAATTATTTTCTGAATCGTTTATACCAATATTTGATTACCGTGTGCATATTATTATTTTAACTTCAGGTGCAAACATATAAAATAAATATTGGCCAATCGAACGTTTTTTCTGACTGTCACCAGTAACTACACGTGTCAATTTATTCGTGCACCTTGCTTTTATATTTTACCCATTTGAATTGAATCATAATTTTGCTTTAATTATTATACAATGTCAAACAAATAAAGCTTGGTTACAAAAAAACACAAAATATTTTGTTTATTTTTTATATTAATAGACCGGTAATAAAATATCTATCATCACGATCATGATTATGTATTGCTTTCCAGAAACAGACACCGCCAGCCATTATGCAATATCAATAAAACTGTTCAGACTTCCCTGGTAATGTCTGCTGCGAACATGCCAAACATGGATATATGGGCCTTAAGAGCCACACGGTAGTTCTAAAATGCGGGAGAAATCTCCGTTTCATTCACATAAATCTGTATTAAATTTCAATTAATTTTATTTTTGGGTGAATGTTTACCGAAGAGTCAATTAAGTTGCCGACTCAACACGAAAAAGTAGTTTTAACTATTCGCGAAATTCGCGCTCACATATTTTCCTTTGTTAACGAAGATAAATATACACAGATAAGAGCATAATATAATAGAAAAATAATGTTATTGTCGACCAAACAGTACATGCTTATCGTGATTTATACATCGACATAAATTGAAGAAAAAAAACATGTATTAAATAAAAGTATGCTCTTTGTTTGGAAGGAATATGTGTTAAATAAATCTACAAACATTTTGACAATAATTCCATTTTTCCTTTTGAATGCGTTAAAAAGAAACAATTTTAAAATGTCGTCATAGCAAACATGAATATCTATGTTTAGAAAATATTATGTTTTAAATTAATAATGAATACTATTTGTGTATATAGACAGAACATTTCGGCGCTTAAACTTAAATAAAATGGCATGCTTTTTATATTACGTATGCAACTTTGAATGTGCAAATATATTTTGATCTGTACAAAATAATTTCATTTTAAATACAATGCGGACGCAATAAAAACTCTCTAGTAACTTGAGGAACTGGAACACACTGAAATATACAAGTGGTATCATGATAATGAAAGCCTTTAACGAACAGAGGTCCATTATTCCTACGTGCTGACTACCGCATATTACAATTATAATCTGGAATATGAATTTTAAATATCTACATATCAAAGCATCCGAATCGGGAGTCGAATTTTTCAGATGAAAAGTACTTAATAGATTTGATTGAAAAGTTTGTTTTTTTTAAATGTGTTCAATGTACATCGTCAAACAATAACTAAACACGTTTGTTTTACGTTCAATTATTCCTTAATTAAGAATTACGTAAAATGTTGCAATTAAAAACGTCTATATTATTTATGTCATAACACATTCAAAATTCACCATACAACTAAGTTAGTAATTTTGTGAATAAAATTACTCGATTTATAAATAAATACTTGTATTTGTATCGTGAAACATTAGACACATAAGTGTCATCGTTCACCAACTTCGATACAACATGACAATTTGCGAAATCACGTTAAAGTAAATATTAAAATATTGTCATTACATTTTAATGATGTGTGTATGTATAAGTTATAAACCAATATGAAGTCCATAAACAAAGAATTGTTCACGTTGGTTGGAACACCAGACCTTAAAATAATATGTTTAAACTAAGTATTCTGATCAGAAAATCCTGTTAAATATTAAGCATACACATTTTAGATATTAAACTGTTAACAATTAACACAGGTATGTTTGCTTTAGAGGGTTAATTCCGGCCAAGAATATCCTGATATGCGAATATTGCATGTTCTAAGATTTGTTCGTAAATGAATTCCATCAACAGAATATAGCATTATAAAAATAGCTTAATTTCACAGAAATACATTTAAGTCAATATTGACGCTCAGAATAGAATCGAAATTGGACGACATAAGGCAAAATAATATTTTAACAGCTAGGCATATATACATATCTGCGAAACTCTTACATAAAAAAAACAAAAGAAAAATACTCCAACATTACAATAAAACATCGATTATTTTTTTCTATATAAAAAAAGTTAAAAAACCTTTAGAATTCGCAAAATCTCATCACACATTGAAGCTGCATGCATATGTTTATAAAAAAACAAAAAAGTATGTAGCCTAAATTTATAAGAAAATAATATCAAGCACTTCCTTATCGTCGCCTAGGTAAGACAAAAAACGTAGTTACATAGAGAATAATAGGTTAGTGTTGATTATAGATCAGGTTTATCATGCGAAGCTTAGAAAACAAAAAGCACGAGCCTTGGCGAGTGCTTTATCGTTTTCGCGCCGAGCATGATATCCCACTTTTTATTTTGAAAACCTTTTAGTTTAAACAAAATTAGTTTGACTGGATAATTTCGCTGGATTTATGACGTCATTTCGTCGAAATATTGACGTCATTTCCTGCCGTTGATTATAGATGATATTTAATCAACGGGGCTTTAATCAACCGAATTCGCTGTAAAAATGGGATAAATAGAGAATAATAGGTTAGTGTTGATTATAGATCAGGTTTATCATGCGAGGCTTAGAAAACAAAAAGCACGAGCCTTGGCGAGTGCTTTTTCGTTTTCGTGCCGAGCATGATAAACCTGATCTATAATCAACACTAACCTATTATTCTATTTATCCCACTTTTTATTCAGTAAACTATTTTTATTTAAACAAAATAAGTTTTCATGAGTGTTTGTCGTACTTTGATAATGACTGTAGTGTAACCAAGGTCAGTGTATTACTCCGCGTTCCAAAAATAACCGCTGATCAAATAATCATTTTTTTTCAATCAGAATATCGTTCTGTAACAAAGTGTCGAGCGTTATTTATTACACTTTTAATCATATTGAATTGCAAATCTTTAAGTTTTATGATATCAATATGGCATTAAGTTGTTATATACAAGGAACTACATTTGTTTACAACGTAGCCTAACACCACACACAATTCACGTTCGATATCAAACTATCGAGTCGATCACGAGGTGCACAATATTTCCTTCTTTGTTATAATATGTGGTTATTTCGTGACAAAATAACACAGATTACTTGGATTTAAGCTAATTATATACATTAACATTTTGAATGTTGAAAGTGGCACCAAAGAATTGTGAGGCAAAGTTGTTCGAACTAGAGAAAGACATTTGCAAGTGAAGTGACTGGGTGGGGCGAACATCAAGATCAACTTGTTCGACGGTAGACATCGGTTGTCTAGGCTGCATTTCGGCCATAGTTTCAGTGCGTGAAGGTGAACAAGAGGAATCTGTTGGATTGTTACATATACTGGACTGAGCAAGAATGAACACTTTTGCTGCTGTTCAACAGATATGTTGGAATAATTGGTTATGGACTGGACATTTTTGTGCCCTGTTATGGCCATGGTTTCAGTGGGTGGAATGTTTGCATTTCGAAGTTTTTGGACCAGGAATTTGCGAACTGAGTGGTTCGTTATTCTCTTGTGCTTGAGAAAGCCGGCGTCTTTTGCCATGGCCTTCAGCATCTGACCTAACTTGTTGACACCCAATTGTTGACGCAAGAATCACCGGGATGCAGTGTCATTTGTGCGTATTGCCAGGTAGAAAAGATGCTTTAAAGAAAAATCAGATGGACGCATATCCGAGTACATCTTGTAAATGAACACAGGATTTCTTGGTCCAGACGATTGTTTTCTACGGTCAAAGGGGAGCAATTCGAACTGACTTCTTCAAAGGGGAGCAACAACAACAGAACCGATTTGCATAGTGTTAAATTTACCTAATACTAGGTTTTAATGACAATAAATGACAAAAAACTCGTTTTTTTGCTACTTTCCTTTGTTTTAAGGTCATTAAGATTGACAAACATTTGAGATTGTTTTTATTATTGATGCACTTGGCAAATACAGGTGACGAGGTGCGTGGGAAAAAGTAGTCCCGGTTTGGCAGTTGATGACGTCATTCGTGCCATTGATTATAGCCTTGCCGTTGATTATAGATGAAATTTAATCAACGGGGCTTTAATCAACCGATTTCGCTGTAAAAGTGGGATAAATAGAGAATAATAGGTTAGTGTTGATTATAGATCAGGTTTATCATGCGAGGCTTAGAAAACAAAAAGCACGAGCCTTGGCGAGTGCTTTTTCGTTTTCGTGCCGAGCATGATAAACCTGATCTATAATCAACACTGACCTATTATTCTATTTATCCCACTTTTTATTCAGTAAACTTTTTTTTATTTAAACAAAATAAGTTTTCACGAGTGTTTGTCGTACTTTGATAATGACTGTAGTGTAACCAAGGTCAGTGTATTACTCCGCGTTCCAAAAATAACCGCTGATCAAATAATCATTTTTTTACATCAGAATATCGTTCTGTAACAAAGTGTCGAGCGTTATTAGTTACAATTTTAATCATATTGAATTGCAAATCTTTAAGTTTTGTGATATCAATATGTAATTAAGTTGTTATATACAAGGAACTACATTTGTTTACAACGTAGCCTAACACCACACACAATTCACTTTCGATATCAAACTATCGAGTCGATCACGAGGTGCACATTATTTGCTTCTTTGTTATAATATGTGGTTATTTCGTGACGAAATAACAAAGATTACTTGAATTTAAGCTAATTATATACATTAACATTTTGAATGTTGAAAGTGGCACCAAAGAATTGTGAGGCAAAGTTTTTCGAACGCTGGTGAACCGTGAAGTGACTGGGTGGGGCGAACATCAAGATCAACTTGTTCGACGGTAGACAGTGGTTGTCTAGGCTGCATTTCGGCCATAGTTTCGGTGCGTGAAGGTGTACAAGAGGAACTGTTGGATTGTTACATTTACTGGACTGAGCAAGAATGAACACTTTTGCAGCTGTTCAACAGATATGTTGGAATAATTGGTTAAGGACTGGACATTTTTGTGCCCTGTTATTGCCATGGTTTCAGTGGGTGGATATTTGTATTTCGAAATTTTTGGACCAGGAATTTGCGAACTGAGTGGTTCGTTATTCTCTTGTGCTTGAGAAAGCCGGAGTCTTTTGCCATGGCCTTCAGCATCTGACCTAACTTGTTGACACCCAATTGTTGACGCAAGAATCACCGGGATGCAGTGTCATTTGTGCGTATTGCCAGGTAGAAAAGATGCTTTGAAGAAAAATCAGATGGATGCATATCCGAGTACAGCTTGTAAATTAACACAGGATTTCTTGGTCCAGACGATTGTTTTCTACGGTCAAAGGGGAGCAACTCGCACTGACTTCTTCAAAGGGGAGCAACAACAACAGAACCTATTTGCATAGTGTTAAATTTACCTAATACTTGAGGTTTTAATAAAAATAAATGACAAAAAAAACACGTTTTTTTGCTACTTTCCTTTGTTTTAAGGTCATTAAGATTGACAAACATTTGAGATTGTTTTTATTATTGATGCACTTGGCAAACACAGGTGACGAGGTGCGTGGGAAAAAGTAGTCCCGGTTCGGCAGTTGATGACGTCATTTCGTGCCATTGATTATAGCCTTGCCGTTGATTATAGATGAAATTTAATAAACGGGGCTTTAATCAACCGATTTCGCTGTAAAAGTGGGATAAAATAGTATCACTCGAGAAAATAGATATAGGTATTAAGTCACAGTGTTGTACAAAGTGAGTGCCTTTTTCTAAAATGTCCAAATATGTGGATTTATTGAAAAAAGACTGCATGCATATACGGTATTTGCCGTGTAATGAAATAAATTTGACAGCTAAATGTGACTTCAAAATGAAACAAAGAAAAACAAAGAAATATTCAATATCTCTTTATATACGATGCCTGTATAACAAAGCTTTTCAGTGCGTTTTTCAAATTAATGCTGAATAATAATCATGTAATCACAACTGTTCCATTGCTGCCGCCGCTGCTGCTGCTGCTACTGCTGCTACTACTACTACTACTACTACTTCTACTACTACTGCTACTACTACTACTACTACTACTACTACTACTACCACTACTACTACTACTACTACTACTACTACTACTACTACTACTACTACTTCTACTACTGCTACTACTACTACTACTACAACTACTATTACTACTACTACTACTACTACTACTACTGGTACTACTACTACTACTACTACTACTACTACTACTACTACTACTACTACTACTACTACTACTACTACTACTACTACTACTACTACTACTATAACTACTACGACTATAACTACTACTGCTACAACCGCTACTACTACTACTACTACTACTAGTTTTACTATTAGTTGATACTGACTAATCGCGGTTTGAGAGTTGTTGTAGTCTCGTTAAATGTTCATGTATTTGAATGTTTTCTTTAATTGATGGTTTTGTATAATTGTTGCTGGAGTAATTTGGCCGCATCTGTTACGATATTATTTAATTTCGATCTAGCAAATATATCCTTTTAGATCATCTATATTTTTGGCATAGATGGTCGACGTTTGGGTATGTTTAAATTAAATTGACCAGTCGCTGAGTGCATATAGGTGGAGATATTATTTCTTATACCTTATAGATTGATCTCTAAGTAAAATGATAGTGTTTAATATTCACTAAGGAACCATATCCCTATAGATCAACTATAGTTTCGTTTTCGATTAGGTGGTCAACAAAGGGATAATACTAAAACTATACTTAACTACAGTTTAGTGTAACATAGATGGAGTTATTATATTATATCACTGAAACTTAAACGTTATAAACGTTTATAAATCCGATATTTCGAATGAAAAATATACAAGTTTAAAGCTGGATTTATACGATCATATTTGTCCTTACTTTATTTTCATGTATTTTCCTATTTTAAAAAAAACGCAGAGCTTTAAATTAATAAAAAAGAAAACTATCGTATATATGAAGTTTGAAATAATAAGATTTGTTCAATTATGAAATTTGGTTCAGAATAATGTTATACGTGTTGCAATTATAAAGCTACGTTTGCCATTATGTGGTAACTATTATGTAATCACATTCTCACGAAAATATGTTTATTTTTGTATTGTAAATTGATCTTTCTTTGAAATGATTTAAGTATCGTATTTACTTCAAACATGCTGTTATTGTATAGGTATGTCAATTAATTTCTAATTTTAATTCATTTAAATAGAACGTTAATCTTTGAAAATATATCAAAAATATATAACCATTCGTTAAATGAATTGAAATTAATTAAAATCAGAATACTGTGTATGCCAAAAAATAAAAACATTGTAATTAAAAATGTTTTAATACTGTGGCTAATAAAAATAAAGATAATTGTATAGAAAATTAATATATGTTTTAATTCACATGTACGTCTACAATATGAATAAATAAGCTGGATACATACATGTTCCGAATCTATCCATTACCATATAATCCAGTATAATTGCGATTTCAATGTTCAAAACCAAAATATAACCAATATTTACGCTTATGTGTTTTAAAATTTAAAAAACTCAAAGTCCGCCTTTTTATACAAGCGCATATATGCAAAGTAATTTTTTGGATGGGATAATTCCCATTTTATATGCGTTAATCAGGTGACACGATGTGCGAGCATCGAGCACTGTTCATATTTCGTTATAACGACCGATCAATGAGTGTGACGTCAATTAAATTTTTAATTCGTAAATTTACGTATTTATTCTATAGTTTCAATGGGCAATACTTTTTCATCGTGTACATTAATTCCGATGTTGTTGTTGTTTTTTTTCTAAAATACTACAAGTACTGAGTTGCACGTCTATATTTAGTTACGGCAAATGATCTGATTTAACACGCATGCTTTCCATGCGTGGAACTTCTGTGCCAGCAACAAAGTCGCGCTCTTATTAAAACACGGATTTTACATGGCATAGTAAATGGTGCATATGCATGCAAAGGAACTAAATAATATAATCACGCTGTAGACAAATTCAGTTCTATAAATGGACATGATGAAATGTACTTGTACTGAAATTAAAATTGTTACCGCATAAAATTTATAAAGGGTAATATTTTCACAATTTACTCGGCATAAATAATTAATTGCTCCCCATTTGAATTACTTCTCATAAGGAACAATTATTGGTTAAGTAATTGTTTACGGTAAAAAGGTGTGATGAGGATGCCCGAAACCGTCTTGCATGTATTTTATTACTGATTCCTTTTAAATTAATCTGCGATACACATTTACTTCAAATCTGACGTACATTGAAAAATAATTATCGCCAGTTAACCCCGCCTTTATACGCATTTTCGTTACCGATTGGACGCTGAACAATACACATGTTGTGAACGTCTTAAAATTGTTTATGCATATGTTTACTTGTAATAAATGTAATTTTATTTGAAAATCACTAAGTCAAACAAAGTTAAATTGATCGTTATCTCGTTAAACACGGAGTTTCCTCCGCCATGCCCAACGCCGAGGGCCGCCACGTCAGCTAATCAATTTGCCGATCGTTAACCTCGGATTCGCAAATAATGCAAACTCCGCGTATCGCGGGACGTTCTTAATCCCCCTCCATCTCCCTTTATAAGCGTGCCCGCGGAGTAGCGAGGGATATTGGGGAACACGCGTGGACTGTACTGTACAATATTCAAAGGAATGTACAAACAACAATTACAGGCAAAAGTTCTATAAACTTTTGCAATCATAAACAACTAATGTTATGCGTGTCATAATATTCTCTCTATAATTTCGTAAACGTCTGTTGTTTTAAAGACTAGTTTGTTGAACAATGCATGCTTTGATTTCGTTTTTTTTGTAAAAAAATATATTGTATTGCATACTTAACTACACAGGCGAACAGTCAATCCAGTCAATTGATTTTATCTCACTTTTATCTCACTTAATTATTGGCTTTTTAACATATGTTTCACACTTCAAACAGAACAAGAAACCGTCGGAGACGGGTGATGCTCCCCAAAGTGTTTTTTTGTCACAAAATTGCACTATATATTCAGATAAAAGGTACGTCTTGAGGGGCATAACTTTGGACAAAATAATACGATGGATGGTTTAGTAACTTAAAAATTTCAAAAGGCCACAACTCTCTAAATAAATCATCTAACCAGAACCCACAAAAAACATGTGCATCTCCTCGGGATAGTTAAGCTTCCCATAAAGCTTCATTGAATTCCAGTCAGTAGTAGGGGAGAAATAGCCCGGACAAGAATTGCACTATATGTACAGTTTATAGAAAATTTCAAAGGGTCATAACTCTGTGAAAAATCATCCGACCAGAACCGGTTGATATTATGCACATCTCCTGTTGGTAGTAAAGCTTCCCATAAAGTTTCATTGAATTCCCTTAATAAGTTGCTGAGAAATAGCCCGGACAAGAATTGCACTATATGTACAATGGAAAATTTCAAAGGTCCATTACTCTGTGAAAAATCATCGGACCAGAACCGGCTGATAATATGCACATCTCCTCTTGGTAGTGAAGCTTCCCATAAAGTTTCATTGGATTCCGGTCATTAGTTGCTGAGAAAAAGCCCGGACAAGAATTGCACTATATGTACAGTTAATTGAAATTTTCAAAGGGCCATTTCTCTGTGAAAAATCATCCGACCAGAACCGGCTGATAATATGCACATCTCCTCTTGGTAGTAAAGCTTCCCATAAAGTTTCATTGAATTCCAGTCATTAGTTGCTGAGAAATAGCCCGGACAAGAATTGCACTATGTGTACAGTAAATTGAAAATTTCAAAGGGCCATAACTTTGTAAAAAAATCATCCGACCAGAACCGGCTGATAATATGCACATTACCTTTTGGTAGTGAAGCTTCCCTTTTGGTAGTGAATTTTTCCATAAAGTTTCATTGAATTCCGGTCATTAGTTGCTGAGAAATAGCCCGGAAAAGAATGGCACTATATGTACAGTTAAAGGAAAATTTCAAAGGGCCATAACTCTGTGAAAAATCATCCAACCATAACCGGCTGATCAAATGCACATGTCCTCTTGGTAGTTAAGCTTCCCATAAAGTTTCATTGAATTCCGGTCATTGGTTGCTGAGAAACAGCCCGGACAAAAAGTGCACTATATGTACAGTTAATGGAAAAATTCAAAGGGCCATAACTCTGTGAAAAATCATCTGACCAGAACCCGCTGATAATAAGCACATCTCCTCTTGGTAGTGAAGCTTCCCATAAAGTTTCATTAAATTCCGGCCATTAGTTGTCGATAAATAGCCTAGACAAAAATTGTGCACGGACGGACAGACGCACACACACACACACACACGGACAGACAAAGCGGCGACAATATATGCTCCCCCAAAAATAAATTCTGGGGGAGCATACAAAACGAACATGAGCTTGCATTTCATTAACCTCTCACTAAAAAAATGAAATCATTTATAAATCAAATTAACTGAGCGAAACAATCAGAGAATTTATACTTAATTTGTCCATGGTAAAACCTGCTCTGTCTTAATTTTATTAAGATGTATTTTCTCTTTTCCTAAATAAACAGATGTCAACTGTTTTTTTATTATTTCTGATTACCTTTTGATTCAGATTAGTGTTAAGAACAAGTCAATAGAACAGTTTTTACTAGGTGTCAATGTAAAACTTAACTTGGGTATTGTTTCGAAAAAAAATCTGATTTCTCTGATATATTTTTTTTAATGAACATTGAACACATCTCTGGTATACAATTGTTGTATATATTGTATATGAGAGACAGTCCATAAGTCTTTTATATTTTGTTTCGACTTTGTACATTATTATTGAGAAACAATATGTTAATAACATTCACGTATTTGTTTCTAATTGCATGCTGTAATAACTGTGAATTCGACGAATGAACATCACTTCTGTGAAGAGGTGGGAGGAGTTTCGCGTGGCAAGTTCTCGATAGAAAAAATATCCACCACATATAATTAATAAAACTAGTATAAATTCTTCTACGCTCTACAATAAGTTATATTAAACCTTAGAACGAACATAGCGTTTTAACAATGATTAAAACAACATGTATGGAAGAAATTGTATAGTATTTGCAAGCGTTATGCTTTATTTATTTGGTAAAATATGTTGTGAAAATTTCTCTCTCTTCGGCGATGACAATGTACTAGCCGATTTACGCTCAAACGATGAAGATACATACAGGGAGATATGTCGTCTCTCCGGTATGTGTCTAAAATCTGAAGGTTGTTGTAAGTGTAGTTGTGAGACATCTTGTTACAGTACAGGTCAGTGTTGTCCAGACTTTATCAAAATTGACGCGTTCGATTATGTGGCAAATATGAAAGTCATTGAACAAAATTGCATTCCTTTAGTGTTGGGCCCAACACAAAATTACTTTGAATCAGGATATTTTGGATATATGACCTGTCCTAATGGACCTCTACATCTTAAGCAAATGTGTGAACTCGAATACAAATCAAAAGAAGCAACACTGTCAGATATGGTTCCATGTGTCAGTAATAAAACGAATACTTATTACAGAAACAAACACTGTGCTCTGTGTCATGGAGAAAAGGAAAATCATCTGGAATATTTAACTGTTGAAATCGGATGTAAGCACCCGCCGTTGTCAGAGGAAAGCGATATAAAACTATCTGTCTTTGAAACTCGAAACTGTGATATTTTATTTGATCGACTTTTCCCGCCTGTGTTTAACGAAAAATATTGTAGAACATCCATAAACAGATGTAACATTACAGGTCTATGGACCAAATATGATTCAAAATGGGAGAATGCGTGCAATATGGATAATTTCTCCATTCGGTTTCCGTACCAGAATTTGAAGTCCCAAAATGTTTTTTGTTTTTTGTGCAATGGATTAGAAGTTAAAAATTTTCAACCAAAATGTGATATCCTCGCTCCATCAGATAGCTTCTCGTTTTCTGGTCTCTTGAAGATAGATACGAAGACATCAACCGTGGTTATGGGGAACACGATGTTAAAACCTAAGGTTTGTGAGTAAATAGACGTAATTGCAGTTTTTACCACATTAAATAATATTTACCCGTAAAAAATATATAAGTTAAAGTTAATTTTGTTTTCTCATTGCCCCGCCGTACTCTTGAAAACTCTAGACTGAACGTTTATTGTATTGCTATCCGCATTACGTACATTTCGGAAATTTCATGAGTAAACAAGTCGTTGTATAGTTTCAACAAATCTATTTGAGACGTAACATGACCAAATATTACTATAGTATATTGAAAACATCATATTTCACGTGAAAGATGTGCTTACATGCTATCCTAATAACAATTATGATTAATAAATGTCTTTAAAACACCATCGATTGTAATAAATATTGAACAAGAGAGATTGTATTGTATGTATGTATTTCTTTTGACCTTGTGGTCAAGGATAACCCATGATTCCTTTCATCCATTTAAGAGTATTATTAATATGCGTACACAACGTTCACAATATCATTCTTCTTAACTCTAAAAATTATTTGCAGGAGGAAGATGGAATTTATTGTCCTGGTGGAAGAATTTACCAAAACGGTCAGTGTGTCTCGAATATTAAATGGAACTCCAACTACGCTGTCTCGGTCAAGGTTAAGCTGATCCCTTTACACACAGTCGCCGAACCGAATGAAATAATTGCTTTTCGCCTTATTGACATCTTAAACAAGCAGTTGAGAAATATTTCTGATTAAATCTATTTCACTTATTTTTCTAATATTTGTCTTTGTAATTTTACGGCTGTATATATATTAAACAGGCCTCGCCAGGAAACAGGATCGCGTTGGTTGTTTCTTGACGTAGATTTAGTATATACATTGAATTTAGACCTGGACAAATTTAGTGGTGACACTTTATCGGCGTTACACAATTTGGTAATACTTGATGAGGATAAACATATGTATAAAGTGAAAGTTGTGGATGCGTTTGGTAATTATACAAACAGTATGATTTTATTTGAATCATTGACTGATGATGTGGGAAGGTTTCTTTGGCAATATATTGCATGTTTAATGAAATGTGATCCTCAGAGATATATTTTTGATTTAATGGATTTTTCACCGTGCCCTAGAATAAATTTCTCTCTTCAAAACATTCAATGGAAACGAACATATGACAGCGTAATGCTCCTAAGTTATAATTTTGAAGTTGATACGGATCAGTATATGGACATGAACGCTGGTGTTATATCGTTGTGTTACAAGACCTACATTAATTACAAGAACATCTTTTCAAGAGTAACATGGTCCACTGATCAATTGGTATCTCTAGTATGCATTACAGTTTCGCTTGTAGGCCTTATTTTATCGCTGATGACGTACGTTTTTCTACCTAGACTCAGAATGAAAACGCCTGGAAAAAATGTTATGACATTAATAATAGCGCTTATTACGGCACAGGCATTTTACTTCGTTGGTAGTTTCGGAAAATTGGAAGGTGATTCAACGGCATGCAAAGTAGTCGGTATATTGTCTCACTTTTCTTGGTTAATGGTTATGATGTGGATGAATATCTGCACACTGCATATGTACCGTGTGTTCAATAAAACACAAATCATATCATCCGACCTTAATTTAGTGGAATGTTTCTTTTATCATATATATGGTTTTACGGTTTCAGCTATATGTGTAGGAATTAATATAATTCTTTCAACACATGTCAACAACGGAATTGGTTACGGGAACAAATTATGTAACATAAACCAACAAGAAAATGTCATTTACACATTCCTGATTCCTGTTTGCCTCATAATCGTTTCCAATTTCGCCATGTTCATCATTGTAATATACCGTATAAAACAATCTACAATTTACAGGCACGTGAAAAATGACAGAAATGAGCTTGTCATTTTTGTCAAACTATCAACACTTACAGGAATGACTTGGATATTTGGTATCATATACAGTTTCACCGACAATCTAGTTTTCTCCTATTTATTCATTTTTCTAAACGCATCAGAGGGTGTATTTTTATTTTTTGCTTTCATTGTTAACAAGCGGGTTTTCGGAATGATATCAGAACTTTGTAAAAGCCATCCGTAGAAATAAATACTTGACCATCAAGGACTATGTGTTCATGTTCACGATATATACGTTTACGATAAAAAGTTGTTTTAATAAATCGGGCCGAATGTGAGGTTTAGGTTTCGGTTAAATCGGATTTAAGCCCCACCCACCCCTAAACTCTACTTTGTATTTACCGTTCTAAGGCGGTGATCGATGTTTGATCGATTTTCATTGATATATCTTAATATATGGCAATTTGTCATTAAACTAAATTGAGGACCTTTAGGTGATGACACGAATGATCTCCTGAAGATGCGACTGGAATTTCATATTGTTATATTTCGACAAAAGACAGTATCAACATTAAAGAAAAAGTTATTAACATATCAATAAATATTTTGAATTTAAGTGTTGTTACCCTTGTATTGATCAAGATTGTTACGGACAAAAACACCAAAATATTTATGAGCTTTCCAGTATCATGTTATGTAAATGATGTAAACTATGCTGTTTTATAGAACTACATGTATATGGTATTTATCATGTATCTCTAGATGTTGTATTCGCTTACTTAAACAACATACATATATGTGTTGTTGAATAAAACATAAAGCGAAATAACATATACACGTATTTTTTTAATTATCATATCGATTTTTTTTTCTGATATCAGTTCAATTTTTGTATACTATGTCTAGTTAAATAAAACATAAACAAATCGCGCTAATCCGTTTTAATTAATGTTCATACTCAGAAAAGATTTGTAATTGTGCCTTGTATATAATGTGATGTGGAATCAGGTTCACCCCGATGATCTGGAATGTGTTCTATGCGTTGATTAGTTCAAAACATGAAGGGGTTCATATGATAGCTGTACTTAATCCTTTTCATCCTCCCCCATAAGTGTGACATTTAAGATACATATTAATATGTTAAACTTAACTTCAATTTATGAGGTTCATGTTTATCTATACAAGTGTGTTTTGCGATTTCGTGTATATTAAGTGTATTTCTGTTGTGCTGTATGTAAAGGCAAACCGTCGTGGGGAAGGGTTTCAATAAAAACTTGTTGTTAATTGTCATGTTTGTATGTTTTACATATTGTCAACCACGTTATATGTTCATATTTATTTTGTATAATTTTACTGTAAATAATATAATGAAGACAGAACTTATAAGTGCTGTTGTTGAGTTCATTTTTACAATTTAATAAAAAAACTCATTTCTAACTCACCACATTGAAAACTTTAATTTGAATATGGTGCATATGTTTCTTAAGACCTATCACATCTATTTGTATACATGCATCGTGCCTCATAGGTTTATAATACTGTTTTACATAAATATTGAAACAATTCGTAATTAAATGTGATATATCCCATGTATTAATATTTTCAGTAAAATTGAAATCTTATGGGGTTCGTCGCTATCGACAAAAGTGTGTTTTGTGATTCTTTTTGTTGTAGTACTATAAGTGTGTTGCTGTTTTGTAAAGTCAATTCGTACTTTGCGTTATTGAAGTTAATTTACGATCGAGAAAAGGTTACGGAATGAATTTTTCGTGACGATGTTTCTGTATTTGTGGATTATCCCTATTTTTTTGTTTTAAATTTATATGGTGTCTATATGGCTTAAATCTTAGCACAATTTGGATTCCTATAACATGTTGTCTGTTATTTATTTTGAAATAAACGCTTAAAATTAGTCTGATTTATACTTCATTTTTATCTCATCCTATTCGCATTAATTAAGTTGTTTGTTGTCATCACACGGCCGTTAATCACGCGCGCCAACTCTTGTATCAGATGCATTAATAAATGAGCCAATGCAACTTCCGAGGTGGCGCTCGTGCCCGGATGTTTTGAAAGTTCATGGATAATTTTACAGGGGGGCAAGGGTTTATGTATTTTTTCATTATATTTCGCATTATTTTTCAAATCGGACAATGTAGTGCGATTCAGCGAAGATTAATTCATCCAAAAATGTACATAAACATACATTCTCAACCTTTTTTATAAACGTGAGAACCTTTATAAGTTGTGGCATGTTGGAGTTTTTTAAGCATTTCGATGAGTTTTTACTTTGTGACGAGTAAATATCCACCCAATTAAATCGTTAACGGCATCAAACGATTGCGTACAACACACATTAGACACTGCATGCACAAACATGTTTGCTTCTTGCCGACGTAGTAGATAATCAGCATTTTTCCAAAAGAGATGGAGCCAATGCTTAGGAGATGGCGCTAATGATAGGAGGTGGCGCCAATGCAGGATGTATCTATTAACAATTGTATCGCAATGACATTATCACATGACGTACATTTGATGGATATTGTTATTTGTTATATTTAATTTAGTTTTCAACGTACATACGAAGGCCAAAATCTTTACAGAACATAAACACATTCTATTATAAATAAGATGCATTTATTTTAAATAAATAAGTGATAATCTTAATTAAGAAGTCACCAACATGAATAAAACCATATTATACGATATATACCAAAAATTTGTAATACACAATAAAATCAATAACTTAATGTTCAACATTATCAAAACAATTAATCGACCGCAATATTGGTATACAGTATGATATTCACGAAATAAATATAAGATAATACTTCTTCTTGAAACGATGATTTGTGTCTCTTAATCCAAATGCTTAATTTACTAAAAGGCCAAGGTCAACGAATCTTAATTAGGCTCATATATAGTATGTTTCCCACTATCAACCCCCCAAAAATGATGATAGCATAGTCTTTTTCCATTTAATGCATGTTAAATGTTCTTATCTTACAAAGACGAACGTTTAAATTCATCAAGACCTTGTTGGAAAATTACTTTTTCTAATTAAAAACGCAAGTCCTGTAAACATAATAGAAGCCTTAACATAAAATATTTTACTTTAAACAGCTTTAAATGTGCATTGGCGCCACCTCCTTATCTGAGCGCCACCTCCTTGGCATTAGCTCCATCTCTTTTAAAAAACGCAAATTTATCTATTAGATCGGCTAGAAGCTGACGTTTTGTGTACGTATTATTTAGTACAGGTTCGAAGCAATCGTTTCATGTGATTAGTGATTATATTGGCTGGGAATTTGCTCGTCACACAGGAAAAATATATCGATTTGCTTTTACGAATTCAACCATACCACAACTTATAAAGGTCCTCACGTTTCCAAAATAGGGTGTGATTGTATGTTTCTGTACATCTTTGGATGAATTAATAATCGCTGAATCGAACTACATTTTCCGATTTTTAAAAATAACGCGAAATATGTTGAAAACATATAAAACCTAATCATCCTGTAAAATTATCCGTTAAATTTCAAAACATCCGGGCCTGAGCGCCACCTCGAAAGTAGCATTGGCTCATTTATTAATGCATCTCAAAAAAGAGGTGGCGCGCGTGATTAACGGCCGTGCATCAGTAAGAGTACATACAGAAATATACATGAAATAAAATGCTAATGTATTATACCGTGACATTGTCGAACTCAGCAATTTAACAATGATACAAAATGTGGTAAGGTGCATGCGTATATACGTACATACGTACAAACGTACGTATCCATCCATTCATCCATCCATCCGACCATCCATCAATCCATCCATCAATGCATCCATGCATCCATCCATGCATCCATCCATCCGACCTTCCATCCATCCATCCATCCATCAATGCATCCATCCATGCATCCATGCATCCATCCATGCAACTATCCATGCATCCATCCATGCATCCATCAATGCATCCATCCATGCATCCATGCATCTATCCGTCCTACCTACCTACCTGCCTACCTGCCTACCTGCCTGCCTGCCTGCCTGCCCGCCTGCCCGCCTGCCCGCCTGCCCGCCAGCCCGCCTGCCTGCCTGCCTGCCTGCCAGCCCCCTTGCCCGCCCGCCCGCCCGCCTGCCTGCCTGCCTGCCTGCCTGCCTGCAGACATACAGACATACATACAGACAGACAGACAGACAGACAGACAGACAGACAGACAGACAGACACACACACGCACACACGCATACACGCATACACGCATTTATACGCACGCACGCACACACACACACACACCCACGCGCACGCACGCACGCGCACGCACGCACGCACGCACACACACACACCCTCACACACACACACACACACACACTCACACTCGCACGCACACACACACACACCCTCACACACACACACACACACACATACATACATACATACATACATACATACATACATACATACATACATACATACATACATACATACATACATACATACATACATACATACATACATACATACATACATACATACATACATACATACATACATACATACATACATACATACATACATACATACATACATACATACATACATACATACATACATACATACATACATACATACATACATACATACATACATACATACATACATACATACATACATACATACATATATCGGAGTGCAGGATCACGTTACGCTGTGGGTTAACCATTACACGTTAATTTTTGTAAACACACCGGTAAATGGTGCTTTTTTTCAAATAATTAAAACAAAAATATGAAGCATTTCAACGAGTGCATACAAGACAGTGATGTTTGCTGCCTTCGGCAATTTGAAATACATAAGAATTACTATGTTTAATAAGCCCGTGTTCTTGTTAAAAAAGTCAATATGTACTGCACGGTTATGCATCACGCAACGTGAAATTTCGTTACCGATTTCAGACGCATTTAGGGATTAATTCTCTTTTTATTTATATATTTATTAATCAATAAACAATATAATTACACGCATGGAGTAATAGCAAAAAAAAACAATTAAATAAATAACACAAGCATATATGTCGAAAGTTTAACATGAGACAATAGCAAAATAATAATTATATACAATACGACCAATGGATCGAAGAATAAAAATGAATATTCAGACTACAATTGTAATGAATAATGTTGAGAAAAAAAACCTGATTCAAATTGTTCTAAAAGTTTATATTTGATCTTTATTGAAAGCACTTATCTCCTCAATTGTGAACCTACTCTGAAGATTTGTAGTTAAGTGATTTATATAAGGTATGCAATTTTGTTACTTATTTCTAAAATGTAAAATTTACCATTAATATGATAAAATTAACAATCTGTGACATGTTTGAATGACGTACTAAAACTTTACAGAAGCTTAAATGTTAATTATCAAAATTAGTAATAAACGGCAGATTCGCTGTTTGATCAATATACATTTTAACGCCGTTACAAAACTGTTAAATTAAATGACATTCCCAAAACATATGCACATTCGAATCTACTAACATTCTTCAAAAATCACAAAAATTGGAGTGTGTTGAACCACATAGCAATAAATAAATCTTGTTTGGAATAGTATGCATAACATATTTATACTGGAACGTTTTTAGCTTCGTATCATGTTTTTGGTTTTCATCCTACTTATCTGATAGACAACAACTTGTTGATGTATCAGGTACTAAATCTACTATGGCCAACATAACATGTGGGGTGCCTCAAGGTTCTATTCTCGGACCTCTCCCTTTCTTGATCTATGTCAATGATATGTCGTCAGCAACAAAGAATAAAATTTTACTGTATAAGCATGATTCTTGCATCTTAGTTTCAGGTCAAAACAAGTGTCAAATAGAGCAAGCCCTTTCTCAGGATCTTAATGAAGTGAGCCAATGGTTAATTGACAACAAGTTATCTCTTCACCTTGGTAAAACTGAATCAATTCTCTTTGGTACCAAACATAAGCTAAGGTCAAATCCCAGGTTAAATACAATATGTAATGACACAGTTATAGAACATACAACTGCAGTCAAGTACCTTGGGGCCAGTATTTACCAGAATTTATCATTTGTCAATATGGCTCAGTCTGTTGTAAAGAAATCTAACTCTAGGTTACAGTTTTTATATCGTAAAAGCAAGTATTTAACCCAGCATACCAAGAAACGTCTTGTGATGTCCTTAATCCAGTGTCATTTTTGACTATGCTTGTTCTATATGGTACATTGGTCTTACACAGTTTTTGAAGAATAAACTTCAGGTAACCCAAAATAAATTGATCCGTTTTGTGCTCAATCTTGATTCTAGAACTCATATTAGCCTGGAACATTATACTTCTTTGCAATGGTTGCCATTTGACAAACGTGTCGAGCAAATAATGCTCTCCCATGTTTTTAAGATCACAAATGGTCTATCTCCTGACTACTTGTCAGACCAGTTTATTCCCCAGAATTCTGTCCATTCCCATAATACCCCATTAAGTAATAAAGGTGCTTTCTCTGTACCAAAGGTTAAAGGAAATGGGAAGAAGTCATTCAGTTACTTGGGTTGCACATTGTGGAATAAACTACCATCTTTTATAACCCAGATGACATTATTGTCCAGTTTTAAATCTGCAATCAAACAAAATATTTTAAACAGAGTCTTTTAATTTATTTTAAGTTGCTATGCTATGCTGTTAAATGTTTACATTTTCCTTTCCCAATGTCTTATCATTTCGGATTAATAATACATTCATATTTAATGTGAATTTTTTATTTTTGTTTGTTTTAGTAACCGTTAGTTTTTTAATCCATCCAAATTTATCTGTGATCTGACGATCATAATTGATACATTTGTGTCCATTGATCTGAATATCAGTATTATATTTTATGTATTTATTATGATTAACATAGTATTTACCGGGTAGTATTTATTTATTACTAGTGCCTCTCTATGTCGTGCCACCAACAATCAAGGACCACAATGGAAATAAGGGATGTTGCTCTTTTTTGTGTAATCCTTGGCGTTAGTGTACATGCCATAGTGCATTCTATGCATGTACTTTTCAATTATGATTGTTTTTACTTCATATGGTTTTATGTACAAGGTGTTTCAATGCATTATGTGTATGTGTGCTATCTCCGAAATAAATCTATCTATGTGTTAGTCTAAGAGATTAAATAAACAATTTATTCGTTTCCAATTCGTTGTCAAAAAGAATTACCATTTTGTAATTGCTTTAATTTAAGTGATTTGCTTCAATGCAAGTTTTGGTATTCTCAATTGCAGATTTGTGTTGACTCTGCAAATGATGAGAGTAAATATTTGGGCAGTCAACAACGTATGTTTTGAGATGTTAGCTTTTCTTTACGATCTAGAGACACACTTTTTATAAGACTAAAGTTATTCAGGAAATGTCTGGTATTTAGCCCATTCTAGTCTTCTAATTGCCCAAAACTATCAAATTGCCTTTTTCTTAAGTCGTATAATTGTATTACACGATTGATCCTTTTATATGTAATTCTTTGTGGAAAAATAAACCTTGAGATTTAAATTATTAATGACTAATACAAAATTTATTTTTTTCCCGATTTATGTGATGTTTTTTTTTTGTCTTTGCGTTAACCTTATTCGAGGCCTTTAATATGTCTTATTCAAGGCCTTTAATATGTCCTTTTAGAACACTTCAAATGTTTAGTGTATTTTTATCGTCTGGGGTAATGTGGTTGTTTCAAATAAAATAATTACCATCGCTTTATAGACAAATACTGTATAAGTTGGTGTTTTTTTTTATTCAGGTTGATGTATCGTTTATCCAAGTAGCGTTGAGACCATCCACAAAGCTTTTTATATTAATCATTTCCAAACCGCAATTTCTATATTCTTGTATAATTTGATTACGTTTTATCAGGTCGGGTTTGTCATTCACTTAAAAATGTAAAAAATAAATTTAAGTTTTCATTTTACTTTCATCCATAGGTGGTAAGCGTGTGGCTATGATATTAATTAGTGAAAACATCATTTTGAATGATAAATAATCATATTATAACGAAAAATTATTTTTCTGAAAACTAAATCTCTATTATATATATAACAAGGTATGCAACTCAAAATCACCACAAAACGGGGTGCATCGCTTTGAACAGCCATATCTTCATCAATTGTGCAGCGATTTTCACGATCTCGGTCTTATTCAACGCATAAATGAGTTTCCTTTCTGGAAATGTATTATGTCTTGCAATATTTTTACGCATGCTGGGTCAACTTTTACACAACTCGCATGACCCAGTTGACACTGATCAGAAAGTATTTATGAATGAAATCTCCAGTTGTAAAGACACACCTCCGCATTGGTCCAATGAAATCACTCGTATGTTTTAAATGTCAGTTAGTTGAAATGTATGTAAACAAAGGTTTCAAACGGCGCTGGACGAGTTAGTTTTGATGCACAATTTAACGGCAAGCACGGTAATAATATTTTTTCATGCGTTTTATTGAATTATGGTATCGAGGTTCGTGAAAATGCCCTTTACTCCGTGAAGATTTCAGTCTTAAATACTGCCGATTTCAATTTTATATACGTTATATCGTGTTCACGTTTATTTTTGCAATTAAGACCATTGACATTAAAGGCGCACATATTTAGGATTTATTCTTATACCTTACAAAAACGGCACAAAATGCAAGAAAAACTATTTGTTATGCACTAAAGATTTTTGCCAATGTATTTTAATAACTTGAGATATTTGCACAAATAACGTTCTTAGCGGTGTGTTTACATCCTGTCTACCCCGTATGTAAACCCTTGAAAACCCGTTGATCCTGCACCCTGATATACTCGTACTATCAACTTAAAGCCTTAACGCAGCATAATAAGTTTTTATATACCTCACTCCCATCGGCCATCGTGACATAGAAATACTGTCAGACCCAGCGGGAAAAATTTACTGTCCACAAAATTATGTCGCCCGCTCCAAAAAATACTGTCGCCCGCTACCTTAGCAATCAAGTGCGGAATGGTAAAAAAATTGTACTGCCCCATTCGCGCATGCGCAGTTTGCATTTCCGTTGTAAACAGAAGACAATAAATAATATAATAATATAAATTCATAATAATAATAATAAATAAATTATAATAATATAAATTGTTCATGCTTTAATAGTTTTTTCGGTAAAATAAAATAAATGAATCATTTCTGACAGGGTGACAGTAAATTTGTCAACTTTCGGAAAAATACTCGGCTTCGCCTCGGTTGAATGTATTTCCTCAAAATGACAAATTTACTGTCACCCATCAGACATCTAATATTTATATAATGTCCACTTAATTGGAATATCACATGAATATCATATAAATGTAGTTATTTCACATAAGCAAACTACTTTTATGTAATTATGGTAAGGACAGCGCCAACTCATAACTACATATATGCATATTTTATTCGTAAATGAAATAATGATGATGATAATAATAATAATAACACTTCCCGATTACAATTCGTTTGCAATAGTTGCACTAATCTGGTTTAAATGTTCGTGAACATTTTTACTTTCTGATACATGGGCACGATATTAATATGCGGCGATAGCGTATCTCGAGCGCAAACTAATTTTACTACAATGAATCAAACTGTGCGGGATATGTAAAGATTATCTAACGAATTGTTCGTAGCGGCTTTTAATCTAACTCGATCATAAAAACTTTTCGATGTGAAAGGTTCCCCAATTTGGTCGAAATATTCTATATAAATGGCTTCTGACACACCCATAACGGTGTGATAGTTCTAGTTAATACATATTAGCCGAACGTAAAAAGCCGTTAAACAAATCTGCCTTTACACCGAGTATAATAGGTGTCCAGCATAATTGTTACTACAGGAGAAGAGTAAGCTGTACAGTATTTCTTGACGTTGTTAACTTTACTTCCATGATATCAATTAACGTTACTAATCTTATATGAAAAGTTACTGATCTAATATAAAAAAGATATCAGGTGATCATGTCACGTGGCTTGTTAAAGTCGACATCTATGTAGCACGTTGCGTCCTCGAGATCCTATACCAACGTCTACTTGCACGTCTGAGCTTGAGTTTGACGTTTCAACGACCCAATATTCAACGAAAAGTTGAAGGAATATTGGTTCCAGGCGTGTAATTTGTTTCCATAGCAGTGATTAATCTCGTTAATTAATTCACCTACGTGCAAGTGTGGGATGTCGCGTAATTACACATTGTTCGTGGAGAACACACAGTAACAAACAATGTTCATTTCTGTTTTCATCGAGATTTATTTCTGTTAAATAATTTCTAACACAACGCTTCTAATGTTCATGAAGTACAATTTTACAGTGCGGCGGCCAATTGGCCGCCACGTCAAGAAAGCGTGACTGCTCTACTCGATTGTCAAACTAGGACTCTAGAATTCCTTCTTACAACAAAGCACAGCATTTTATTCCAAGGTACATGAACATAAAATTTAGATATTTCCTATCTCATTCTTGGTTGGTTAACTGTTCTCTTACCCCGATTTTCTAAACCCACCCCTTCGAATAACCCTTGTTGATTGGATGGATCGCTTATACACCTACCACATGTCACAGCAGAAGAGTGCAATATACAATTATCACTTTGGGAACAGGAGACCTCATTTCATTTGCATACTTGATCATACAAACAGACGCTCTCTATGGACAAACCACATTAGTAGTGTGAAACCTAACACTCCTATAATCGATTACGTAAACCCCGATACCCATAAGATACACACTCAATCCGAACTTACATTTGTTATGTACATTGGAAAATTGGATATTTCAATTATTTAAATTTCATTATATACCATATCTGAATTGGGGCTTGTTATGTACGAGCCGAATTGTTAATCAAGGACTTAAGACAAATCAACATATGTTCCCAATAATTGAACTACATTGGAGAAATGAAACTATACTTCCATAATCAATTTTTCAAACTTCATTACATGTCCTATCCGAACTGACATCTGTTATGTTAATTCCTAATACCCGCAACATACAGCAACGTTACATACTCAAACATGTTATTAAAATATTTCCCTATTATTAAATCTATCTGTACTTAAATTATTATCATAAGAATCAACAATAAGCATATACCGTTATGTCACACAACCCTCCCTCTTATTTTTATTTTTTTTGCATTTTATGATGATCTTCTTTTAAATTTAATTATCAAATTACGAAGTACTTGAAAACATAATTCATATAAACACATCTATGATGGGAAATATGCGATAACAATAATATTTTTCTTTACAAGCGTCTCGGCTGAAATAGATATATTAGTTATTGTTATACAATGTCAATGTCAATCGGGATGTATTGGAGCACATCATCTGTTGATCGTTGGCCTTCAGTACATCTGTTGTCGTCCATGTAGTATTGAAGTTGCGGCTCGCGGCGAATGAAGTCGCTTGAAGTCGGACTGGTTACTGCCGTCGCAGAGATTAAGATCGATCCGTCTTCAAGTCGTGTAGGCGAATCGGGTCTATCCCTGTTGCTGTGATGATTAACATAAGCCGATCGTCAGGTCGTCCTTGGCGATACGCGTGCGTTTGGTGTTCCTGATCTTATTTCTGCTGTTCATATTGCGTCATCTATTTTCGTTTCCGTTGTTGTTGTATTTTCGTTGTTGGTTCCAGCGTCTTCTTCTTTTCTTGGGACATTAAGATCTTTCTATTGGCCATAATGCTCACAAGGTATTAACTATAGCAGTGTTCCCTTTGATGTCTTAAGCCTCGGAAGTACCATTCCGAATACGTTATCTACGCATGTCAAACAGTTGAACGGCTGCATCTAACTCTATAGTGTTTAACGTCACAAGTATTTTGTCCAGTGTTGCGTTACTTGTTGTCCTTCGAAAACTTCTTGCGGTTGTCTTCTTTTAGCGATAGAACCAGGTATTCACTTTGAGAGTAAACGCCGTAAAGTCCCATGCTTACCACGTTGATTGTTTCTTCAATTCGTTGTGAAAGGCGTTGGTTCGCGATGTCTTCTTCTTTTGCGTTGTCTCCAAATCTCGATATTTTTATCTGCGTTGTGGTGATACAAGTATCAGTTGTTCAAAATCATGGAAAACATTTATAAATATCCCCTTAAGTTCCTCTTAAATACCGTCATGACAACTTACTATAAAGTCTAAGTAAATACAACCTTTATTACCCGATTACTAACGAATCACTCCCGTAAACATTAAATAACAGCTCGATAGTTTATGTACGTGCTATCAGTAATTTTGTGACAGGTTTGCGCTACTTTATTTACCTAGGGTTTTGCACTTCAAACAAACGTATCGCGTTCGTATCTTAAAATCACAAATCTGTATGCCATTATAGTTTAGGAATTTTTCTATCGACATATTACACTGCTCTCTCTTAAATACGCGCGTTGGCCTAAACATGTGTGTAAACTTTTATGAATAGGGCAGACTTTTATATATATGCATTCATAATACCAGAACATTAATCGGTATACCTCAAAATTCAGGTCTTTGCTCCTAATCGAACTACTCAAATAATTCTTATGCAACATCGCATCTTCTGTCCATAGCGTGATTTGCTTCGATGGCACAGGGATAAATTCTCTAACTCATGAGGACGCTAAGGTTATCACAACCTAGGGTTCGGTATGCCCGAACGCTGATCAGTCAGCCGTGCTCATAAAATATAATTGTAACCCTTAAACAATTATATTAGAAATTTAATGCGTACAGATCATTATATTTTAACTGCGCTTTACGCGACAGATCGCATTAAATTCTTACTTTAAATCACCCAAGACCTTCAATACTACCGATATCCTACATATATTTTCAATCAACACAATGACGTATATACATATTTACATAATAAAAAAATTTAAGCGTCTGCCCTATTGGTATTCTCAATTAACATTACCGTTCTTATTTCCTATTTTCTTTCTTGTACAATTCGGAAAACTATTCTCACAATTTTCAATAATTTTATTTATTCGTCCTCTTTCATTTTCTTCATCATTCTAATAAACACAATCACCCGTAATTTCTTTATTAGAATAATAACAAAACTGTCTTAAATAATCTATATGCGTAATTTCTTAATTCTGTAAATGTAACATTCTAGGTAAATTCTTTGAATATTTGTATCATCGCGGAGTTTTTCTATTATATTAATAAATAAAACCACCGCCAAAGTTTCTTTATTAAAATAATAACAAAACTATATAAGATATTATTATTTCCTTGTACGTTTTAATTAAATAGAATTTTACAAAAAATACCAACAATTTAAAATAGATTGGTGCGCACAAAACGCACGTTCGTATACAATCTATATTATAATCATACACAATTTATATAAAATTCTTTAAATATTCTCAATGATTTGTTCGCCTCTAATTTCATTATTTCTATAACTCAGAAAATTCTGTTACTTTCTTATTCATTAATTTTTTCTTAATTTCCCGATATTTTAGAAAAACTACTGATCAATGAAAAACTGTATGATTTTGATACTTGCATAATTTCTTCGTACATGATTAATTATTTCTTTAAACACTTAACTTCGTAAAATTCTTCAAAACAATTCTTAAAAAGTTCGTTGTCATTACGCTTTTGTTTTACTTTTTATTTCTTACTTGATGAAATTTGAAATAAACCCCTGTTTGCCATAATTTATGACAACACTGACCGTTTTTTCCATCTGCGTTTTTTTCCGTAGGCCCGTGAAAGAAGTGGCAATTCAGGTTGATCCAGGCACTGCGCACCATTAAATGTACTGTGTCGCGTAATTACACATTGTTCGTGGAGAACACACAGTAACAAACAAAGTTCATTTCTGTTTTCATCGAGATTTATTTCTGTTAAATAATTTCTAACACAACGCTTCTAATGTTCATGAAGTACAATTTTACAGTGCGGCGGCCAATTGGCCGCCACGTCAAGAAAGCGTGACTGCTCTACTCGATTGTCAAACTAGGACTCTAGAATTCCTTCTTACAACAAAGCACAGCATTTTATTCCAAGGTACATGAACATAAAATTTAGATATTTCCTATCTCATTCTTGGTTGGTTAACTGTTCTCTTACCCCGATTTACTAAACCCACCCCTTCGAATAACCCTTGTTGATTGGATGGATCGCTTATACACCTACCACATGTCACAGCAGAATAGTGCAATATACAATTATCACTAAGGGAACAGGAGACCTCATTTCATTTGCATACTTGATCATACAAACAGACGCTCTCTATGGACAAACCACATTAGTAGTGTGAAACCTAACACTCCTATAATCGATTACGTAAACCCCGATACCCATAAGATACACACTCAATCCGAACTTACATTTGTTCTGTACATTGGGAAATTGGATATTTCAATTATTTAAATTTCATTATATACCATATCTAAATTGGGGCTTGTTATGTACGAGCCGAATTGTTAATCAAGGACTTAAGACAAATCAACATATGTTCCCGATAATTGAACTACATTGGAGAAATGAAACCATACTTCCATAATCAATTTTTCATACTTCATTACATGTCCTATCCGAACTGACATCTGTTATGTTAATTCCTAAATACCCGCAACATACAGCAACGTTACATACTCAAACATGTTATTAAAATATTTCCCTATTATTAAATCTATCTGTACTTAAATTATTATCATAAGAAACAACAATAAGCATATACCGTTATGTCACAGGGAGATCAATTAACTCTGAACCTTCTATATCCGTTAGAAAGTTTTCCGGATGAAGCGGTTGATTTGATGTAAGGATGATTGTTTGTTTATCGCTATGTCATTTTTTTATCTCATTCCTTTTATTTATAAACGTATTAAGCATATCTCTACCCCAGTCCAAATCAAAGTTTGTCTCTTAATAATGGGAAACTGATTCATTAACCCTATTGGACAAGTCGTGGGTTTCAAATGTACTTTCTTAACGTAAGCCGTTTCCAATTGGTCCGTGTATTTGCAGTCATTTCATCTTGTGTTTTGCGCAGGACAAAACAAGAAATCATATATATATATATATAAGTTCCTATTCCGATTTTCAAACAACCAATACAAAATCAAAATAGTGAAGCACTAATTGTTTTCTTTGTGACATGTATCGTTATACTCATTACAAGACGAAACACTGAACTATTTTCCCTATTCAGATTTTTTTCATTTGAATATTACACAGCTCATTGTTTAAAATGGAAAATAACATTTGTTTTCCCGTTGACCGTTCCTGCTTTGATAAAACAGAATAGCAGGAGAGCTGCTGTTTTAGAAGAGATAAATGATAAATAACCAGCGTTTGTCTTGTTCTGCCTTTGATACGAATAAGTAATTAGTATTAGTTAAAAAATCGCTTAATTTATGTAGAACGTAACATCAAAACTGCAAAATATAGTTCCTTAATAGTTGTGTATTTGTTATATTTCAGTTTTTATCACATATAGAATAATAAAGGATAATGAATAATCCACCTCTCTCCATTTTCTCACTGGGTTCGCTATGTGCGCATGGCGCAGAATAGAAAAAAAACTCGCCAATAAAATGCTCCGTCTCACCTTGATTCGACATTTGGGTAAATGTTTTCGATGGGGGAAAGGGTTAATTTTTGTATGTTTGTGAACATTTCTGGAGTTTCGTCTTGCCGGCACAGTTTGCAATATATTATGCGTATACATTTTATGAAAAATTATACTTGTTGTATGTTGTAACATGTTCACTGTAAATGACACAATAATAACATTGCCCATCAATTTTTATGTTGGTTAACACATTTTGTTTAGTATTTATTACTTTTATCGTTAAGTAATGTAGTGTATAGGAAAATTATGAAAACATTGGCATAATTTACAGAAATGTACAACGAAACAATACAAAGAATGACTTTAAATCTCGTTTTGATAAGCACTTTCATATTGAATTTCAAAATACCATTAAGGGCACACACACGCTTATTTTAAACAAATTGAATTCAAAAGAAATATATAGATACATTTATTAAATGTGGTATTTGATGCGAAGTTGCTACCTTCTATCGAGGTAAAAATCTGTAAGTTATATATATATTGCACTTGATATCAAATCATGATGTGCTTTCACCCTCAACTTAACAGTGTACGGAGTCAAATAGCTGTGCACGGCTAACCACTTAAACATATATGTTTAAAGAACGCGCTCGTGTACCTATTCAATATTCATATAAATGCTTCTCTTTAGGCCGGCAACCAAATGTTGTTATTGCATTTATCACTTCGTATTTTTGCGTTTTAGCTAGATATAAATTATCATAAATGTATAATATAGAGAAATAAATAAACAAAATCTGGCTCATCACTCCGTACACGGAGCGTATATTGACTCTCATCTTGAGTTCGCGCTCCGTATAAATATGCGTGTTATTCAGCTACACATCCGCGCCTTGTCAATACGATTTTCTTTGATCTCCAGGATTAAAATATTTTATATGTTTCTATGATGTATTTACTTGAATAAACGATAGATTAAAGAATCTTTTTTCAGAAAATTTTGTTGGTTATGCACTTGTATAAATTATCAGCATACAGTGTGTTTTGTTTCCGAGCTTAATTATAAATTCCTCTACCACACGAACATAATAATGCCCAAATCTGTACAGGTTCGCATGTTTAAGAAAAATACGTCTAACATCATATATCATTCTTATCATGCTTGTGTGTGTGCTTTGTTTAATAAACCGGTGCATACCTATTTTTGTACATTTTAAATGTTGCCACCATTCTCCAAGTAACATCAAGGAGTAGGTGCCTATACTATATGGGAATGTCAATACGAAATGTTTATGCAATTCTTATCGTTATATAAAAAATAAAAGGGTTTATATATTTGTTTATTTAGGAATAAATTAATTTGTTTATATTAAAAGCTTGAAATGATCTCATAAAACCCGCGTATGCCCCCAATCTGATTTAAATTAAAACCACTCAATTATGTGTCACTGTACGGCGGTAATTACAGAAGCGTAAAAATTGACATAATTTTAAAGGGGCCTTTTCACAGATTTTGGCATGTTTTGAAGTTTGTCATTAAATACTTAATATTGATAAATGTAAACATGGGATCTGAAAAGCTACAGTAAAAAATCAAGAATACAATTTAAAAAAAGAAAAAAGTACGGTAACCCTCAGCAGGGCTCGAACCAGTGTCCCCTGCAGTTCTGAAGTAAACACCAATTAGACCGCTCGGCTACCCTGCCAAACATGTATACCAGACGTATTTTATACTTTATATAAGCAATCTTCGTAGTTTCACCAAATCAAACGACAACAACAAATCTCTCCAAATTATTAAATCGTTTCGCGTTGCAACGCTTTATAATTTTCAGGTTTTTAAATTGTCAAAAGATGCATATAATGGCTATATTAGAACATGGAAAATGTTCAGTATTACTGTTCCTCACAAATATCATAACTAAAACGAAAATTTGCGAATCTGAAGCAACTTTTTTCAATTTTGTATATTTACCAAAGCGTGAAAAGGCCCCTTTAGATAGGATTGCTATATCCGTTTATAACAACGGTGGTAATTCGAAAAATGGAATACGAACCTAAAAGCACTACAGAAAGGGTGACACCTTTATTTGATGTCCAGTACGTGTCTGCATTCCTAAATGGCTTTTCATCCCGTTACTTATTTTAAATAAATCTAATATAGCTCGGTTCCAAGGAACGCATTATTATAGCTCGACTCCATCGAACGCATAATGCATATTAAAGCACACCTGAGTTCGTTTCGCGGGTAGAATCAGTACTTTGTGTCTTTCGGGGCGATCTAAAGGACGTTCTCTCACTCGGAATCGAACCCTTAACCGTCCGAGTCATTCTACATCGGGTTTGTATACGTACAAGGTATTTGATTTGTATTATATTATTATAATAGTATTATTTTGTTGATATCGGCTTTGCGCAAAAGTCATATTGTTTATTTTGATTAATTGTTTTCGTCACTTACATTAAAGTAGAATTCATTGTCAACTTAAGGTAGGTTTAGAACTTTTTAACTTGACTTTTACTATTGTCAATTTGAATGAGTTTTAATTGTAAAGATGACAATTTCTTATGAACGCTATAATATATTTTGCAGGACAATTTCATTTTAGTTGAATTAATTTTGTAAGTGTATTAAGTTGGCATTGTGCTGACAGAAACCAGCAACAGAGACTTTTAGCTGAACTATGCATTTTTGAGTGAAATAAATGTTGTTTTGAATTCTTCTTCTACTGTTTCTACACATGTTAGCCTTTTTTAAGCGGGTGGCTTGTGCGGTGAAACAGATCCATATATGCACGTTTTGTAGATGACCTTCTAAGAAACAAAAGTGTAATTTTTTTTTGACAAAAATATTTAAAAAATGTGCAAAATATGTGTTAATTTTGGTGTTTTGTTGAACGGCCATTTTTAGCAATTGGGCGGAATCTTTAAAACAAGCTCGGCAGAGAAGCACCTTATGAATAATTGTGTGAAATTATTTACTATGCGATTATCTCATCGGTTGCATTGATTTCTTTTCGTTATGTAATTTCACGCATGAAAATGACGTTTAAAGAGCATATTTCGTTGCCTGTCACGCTCGTTTTACCCAACACTGGAGCATGTTCATTTTTGTTTATGATTAAATAATCCTATTTTACATGTTTTGTTTATTCAGATGATCGTAATCAATACTTGTGTGCAATCTATAAGAAAGTTAAAAAAGAGTTAAAACTCGTATCAGTCCTATGTTTTCTTTAATTGTTTTGATCTTGTGTGGATATGTATGTTAATCGATCAATGTGTGAACATTTTCTTTTATTTTCTTCGGCGTTATCCGGCAAGCAGAAGTACTCAAACATGCAAAGAATCCTGCATTTGCATTAAAGTGATACCATCCGCTGAATGAAGTGGGGTGAACTTGTTAATCAGTCGGCATTGTTTATACGAATACTAAGTGTCCACTACAACTGTAAAACAATAATGCCATACATTTAAACAAGAGCTTGTTCAGAAAGTCAATGTCATTTAGGGTGTGAGTATGTGTTCATGGAGAGGTAATGAATTGATATTATTGCCATTTAAAGTTCAAGATAAATTGTAACAAAGTTCATGGCATGAAATAATGTCCCATAGATATTAACATACTGACGTATTTTAGAAAGAATTGAATGGCGTAAGATTTAGAGCCCTTGAACACAATATGCCCTTTGCCTTACGCAGTCGACGTTCGCTATAGGCAAAAGTCCGATAATAAGGTGCCCACTAAATCATAAGAAAATAGTTACTTATTATGACACAGTACCTATTTAAAAATTAATAAAATGATTGTCGCTTTGAGTATCGCGCAAAAATTTCGTGTTTCGCGTTCAAAGGGTGAAACACGAAGCGACACACGATATTTTGCGCGACACACGAAGCGATACACGGTATTTGATTATTCCAATATTATCCCAAAGCACCAGCAGCCGGCGATTTCACCGGTTACTTACTATCTTAGCGCCGGCTACTTTTCCCTTAAATATCACTTCAAAACTGTGCAAAAAAAAACGTTTTAGTTTAAAGTTGCTGGCTACTATGAAAATATAACTGGCTTCTCAAATTTTTATTGAGAACCATTGATTATTCAAATATCGCCCATATTATCCGAATCTAGTTATCGCGGTCTAATTTCAGACCGTGACACACGACACACGAAGCGACATTCGATATTCACTTATAAAATACATTTGATACAAAAACGAGCTGCTAAAATAATACTGAATAAACCATATTCAACTCCTTCAGCTGCCTTATTAAAAGAACTTGGTTGGTTGACATTCAATAACAGATGTGCATTCCTAATTGGATCTATTGTTCATAAGTTTGTTATAGGCGCAATGCCCTCTTATTTCAATAATGTTATTCATATCTCAAATAACAATGTGTACGCTCTTAGATCCATCAAACATACTGATATATCATCTATTCCGTTTAAAACAAATTATGGAAAACAAGCGTTTTCGTTTCGGTCACGAACCATGTGGAATTCAATTCCAATAAGCATCCTTCAAGTGTCTTCGAATACTACATTCAAAATAAAATTTAAAGAATACCTACAAACAAATCATTGATATATGTGTATGCTCATTTTGTATTATTTCTATGTAAATACTTTGTTGTGATGTGTCTGATGTGATTTATTTTAAAAGATTGATTTTTGAAAGATTGATTTTTGTATCAGATTTTACATATTTTGTATTATCATAATCATCATCGTTATCATTATCATCATCGTCGTCGTCTTCGTCGTCGTCGACGTCGTCGGAATTGATAAGGAAATCATTATAACATGTAACTGGATAGTTCTTTTTTTCCCTTGTATGTTCGTATGCATGTTTCAACATGTATACTTGTGTTTTGTTACTGAATACCACATTGTAAAGAAGAAATTATTTCTTGATGTAAATTATTCATGAAGTAAAGTTATTATTATTATATTTTGCGCGATACACGACGCGACACGCGATATTTGTACTGTTCAAAAATCGCTGTAATAATATCGCATATCGACACTCACGTTTTTTAAAGATGTTACAGTAATTTTTACATCCATGCTTGGTGCACATGCTTGATGACGTTAAAAAATTCTCTTTTGTCTCACCTGAATGCTGATTTTTTTTTTAACTCGAGAGTCGACAGGCGATATTATTTTATCCAATTTTCACCGCGACATTGACGGTATAACACGTTGTGAAATATACTAGCCTGTCTTCAACACTGTGGAATATACCTGTCGCGTGCACGGACTACTTTTCAAATGACGTCATGCAATATGCGCTAAAATGAGGTCGATATTGTTTGGTTCATTGATGGAATTTTAAGGTCACCCATTGGAAGAAAATGTGCATATTTTTCGCCATCCGTATAATATATCAGCTGATTGATGGCGTCATAAAATGACATACTGATTGCGTCATCTTCCCCATTTTTTTTGACGATTTATTATAAACGCGACTTATTTCACATGTTTTCTACATGTACTGTATTATAAGTTACACTGTTAGTAACTGATGGTGTATGGGATATACACCCTCAGTAATTTCATACCATACGAGAGTGAAGCTCGAGTTAGTAACTGTTAGTAACTGATGGTGTATTGGATATACATTCTCAGTAATTCCATACCATACAAGAGCGAATCGAAGATACTAGTCGTGTTTTGGTTTTTGTTTGTACTTTTGTCGTTCCCTGTTTTCGGGGAAATGATTTTAACATGGGCGCCATTGATGCATCGGATCACACACGGCATACCCATAACATTATATAGAAAAACACGTTCTGCGCGTCCTTAAATTCGTCGTCCGAAGTCGGAAAACGTATTGCCCTGTATATTAAGTCAAATAAACTGTCAGTCGCTGCAATTGTCTGTTTACTCATCAAAATTGTCAAGGTCGTCGATAGCTAAAGAAACTTCAGCGTACAGTTTATATAGTAATGACAGACCTGTACAAAGTCGCGCCAGTCATAAATCATCAGAAGCGACATTTAAAGTAATGGTAGCCAGAACTAGGTCGTCGATGGTGTACATGTATGTTGACATCGACATAATTTTGTCAGGAGCAATCGCCGCCATATTGGATTTTGATCATTTTCTTTCGAAAATAAAATGAATAACAGTAAAGTAAAATCTTCTTTTCGATGTCGTAATGTGTTACAATTCGCATACTTCGTAAAATTGAATCGAGGCATATGGTGATATTTTTACTTGTTTTACAGTTTGTGTGTGAATTTTTAAAAGACTATTTTACGTACCAGAACAAATAAATGTATATCACTACGCATGGTTACATTTGTTAGATTTTAAGCGCTTTTAAGACTGAATTAAAATTATTGTTAAGGTTATTTGATCTATTTATGTTAAATGTCACGTTGAAAAAATCAAATGGGATAAATAAAATACTAGGATTAGCGTTGAATACAGAGGAGGTTATGTTGCTCGGCTCGAACACCAAAAGCGCTCGCCAAGGCTCGCGCTCCCGGCGTTCTAAGCCTCGAAACATAAACTTCTCTGTATTCAACGCTAACCTAGTATTCTCTATTTATCCCATTTTCACCGCGACATTGACGGTATAACACGTTGTGGAATATACTTGCTTGTATTCAACACTGTGGAATATACCTGTCGCGTGCACGGACTACTTTTTAAATGACGTCATGCGATATGCGCTAAAATTAGGTCGATATTGTTTGGTTCATTGATCGAATTTTAAGGTCACCCATTAGAAGAAAACATTATTTCGTGTAATGTGCATTGTTTATAACCAAAGCATATACTTTTGACATTTAACTTAAATATTAAGAATGTACAACAAGCCATACACATATCGCACAGTTCATGAATAATCTGCTATGTTTGCTGTCCTATTTAATTCACGTTAGGCATAGAGCTGTGTAAAGTATAAGATGGTAAAAATAGCACCACACTGGAATTGGGAACGTCCCATTTTGTACACGGGTATTTTCTACTCATTTATCTGTTGTGTACTGGAATGTTTTCCATTCTGTGTGTATTTATATATTAAATTATTTTCTCGTACAATCAGGGCATTTACCATAGTGCAAGATTAAACATAATTATGTTTGTATGCAGAAATCTGCAAATGCAACCGAGTTTACCAACGGCTATTATTAGATAAACTGCTCCGGTTCATTTGAACAGCAGTAATGTAGAGTACATGACGTAGCGTGTGACGAAGAAGAAAGTTTATCGCGTTCATAAACTCATTTGAATAAAGTGATAAAATGGCATAAGGGTCTTTATTTAACTATGCTAAAATAATAATTAAAGACACTAGATGCAAAATCGTCAATTATTGAGTTAAATGGATTATTAGATGGATTTTAAAGGATAATTAAAGGTAAGATACTAGTTCTTACGTGTTTTGATTTTTGTTTGTACTTTTGTCGTTCCCTGTTCTCGGGGAAAGGATTTTAACATGGGCGCCATTAATGCATCGGATCACACACGGCATACCCATAACATTTTATAAAAAACACGTTCTGCGCGTCCTTAAATTCGTCGTCCAAAGTCGGAAAACGTATTGCCCTGTATATTTTGTCAAATAAAGTGTCAGTCGCTGCAATTGTCTGTTTACTCGTCAAAATTGTCAAGGTCTTCGATAGCTAAAGAAACTTCAGCGTACAATTTATTTAGTATTGACAGACCTGTACAAAGTCGCGTCAGTCAAAAATCATAAAAAGCCACATTTAAAGTTATGGTAGCCAGAACAAGGTCGTCGATGGTGTACATGTATGTTTACATCGATAGCATTTTGTCAGGAGCAATCGCCGCCATATTGGATTTTGATCATTTTTTTTCGAAAATAAAATGAATTATAGTAAAGTAAAATCTTCTTTTCGCGGTCGTAATGTGTTAAAATTCGCATACTGCGTAAAATTGAATGTAGGCATATGGTGGTATTTTTATTTGTTTTACAGTTTGTGTGTGAATTTTTTAAAGACTAGTTTGCGTACCAGTACAAATACATGTATATCACTACGCATGGTTACATGTGTTAGATTTTAAGCGCTTTTATGACTGAATTAAAATTATTGTTAAGGTTATTAGATCTATTTATGTTAAATGTCACGTTGAAAAAATCAAATGGGATTAATAGAATACTAGGATAAGCGTTGAATACAGAGAAGTTTATGTTGCTCGGCTCGAACACCGAAAGCGCTCGCCAAGGCTCGCGCTTCCGGCGTTCTAAGCCTCGCAACATAAACTTCTCTGTATTCAACGCTAACCTAGTATTCTCTATATAGCAATATTTGAACAGTACAAATATTGCGTGTCGCTTCGTGTAACGCGAAAAATATCGAGTTTCGCCACGTGTGTCGCGGTATGAAATTAGACCGAGATACACGAGATTCGGATAATATGGGCGATATTTGAATAAGAAATTATCGTGTAACACTTTGTGTATCGCGCAAAAAATCGTGTGTCGCTTCGTGTTTCGTTTGTCGCCCTTTGAACGCGAAACACGATATTTTGCGCGATACTCAAAGCGACATACGATATTTTGCGCGATACACGAAGCGACACACGATATTTTTCTCAATTCACGAAGCGACACACGATATATACAACATTATATCGCCATTTGGGCTACCTAGACAATGGTGATATTTCGTGGTAAATTCTAGCGCTTCGCTTCGTTTATTGCGCAAAATATCGTGTGTCGCGCAAAATATCGTGTGTCTCGCAAAATATCGTGTATATCTTCGTGTGTCGTGTGTTGCCCTTGCTTAAAGAAGGGCGAGATCATAGATGGCACTATCCGGATTCCGTAGTAATTAGATATCCACTTATTCGCATCAAGCGGAGGGATACATACGATTCGGGTTATTAATGAATATACTCTCAATCTGTAAAGTATACTTAGAACATATTTTTAGGGCTCCACAGGCTAATCTGGGACGACACTTTACCCACATGCATTAAACCCCCTTTTCACAGAGCACGGTCCTTATATATTAAGTAGACCATCATTTCAGATTATTACATCTCAGCAATTTGGTATTATGTCGGCGTTCATAATAACATACATTGCTAAGTTTTCGATAATTCAACAAACTTTTTTTTCTTTAAACTGTGATATGGATTATAACGTTTGAGTACATTTAACTATTCTTAAATCTTCTTTATTGATAAACCAGATCGGATGAGATTCTAAATTTTATACAAATTAACAGGGAATTTAAAACAACATACAAACGTGGTATAAAATACACATCTGTAATCTTTTTTTGCATAAGTTTCCCAATCTTTGAAACAACGGAATTTAAATCATACGTTTTTATCAATGTTCTATGAAATAAGCCTCTTCTGTAATCTCGACAAGAGAAATTGAACTTGAAACATTTATTTACAAAAAAGTGAATTAAAGCAAATGGATGTAAACAAATTGCAAAACATGGTGTACTCTTTTAATGTACGTAACATTTCATTTGATGAATAAATGTCGCAAAAACGAACAATTATAGGCCACACGAAGTAACAACTTGAACGCCCAGAAGCACAGATCATATCAATTAACGATCAGCATGCCTTAATGACCTTTTGTTTATGCTATTCAGAAAGCCTTTCCTTTATTATTTTACGCAGATATCTTTCAACAAGATAAGGTGTACTTAAAATTTTGATAGCGAGCTGTTTATTAAGTATTGCCAAAGATTGTTAAATTAAGAATATTTTTAGTGTTCAAATTCCATTAAAATCTGTTGATTTTTATTTTTTATACAATATTCTTTTCCATATTGGAACTTATTTGATTAAACAAGTAATATTTCAAAGCACAAACTTGTGAAGATTTTATTTTGAAAAATGTATGTCAAAAGTATAAATATAAAACTTAGCATTGAGACAGCAGTGCTCGCGGTAGTTAGCCGATTTTTGCTATTATTTCATAAAACACAAAATATGTGATTGTTTTCACATACCCATCCGCTTAATAGATCATTTTCACTTCAATATGTGTTATAAATATATTCCAACCACGAAAAACTAATTAAAAAACTGAATGTATTCCTATACAGTTAACAGCCGTTTTTTTTTTAAGGGAAGTAAGTTAAGTTCGCGGGTTACACTATACTTACTAAAAATTACATTTTACATTACACTGTGCATTTATTCAACCCCATAATTTAATGCAATATGTTTTCATGTTAAAAAATCAACAATAAAAATGTATTATTGTCACAAATGTTTATGTTGCTCATCAAGCAAAGGGTTGCTACTCATCTGTTCTTATTTTTTACTTTTCAGCCTGCTGTTGTGGACAATGAATGCACCTGAACTCAGAGTCTCTCCTTAAGACTGACACAGATGTACAGTACCTCAGATGGACCCAGTGTCCACACTGGTCACACTGACCCCATTTAACAATAACGAGGGATGTACATCCTCTCAACGCTGCTGGGAATCTCGTGTGACACACACAACACATATCTTCTTCTGTATCAGTGCTGTTTTGGCTTTCGTCTAATGAGGCCTCTTTTTGCTGGTCAATTATGTGTTTGGTTTGGACTCCAGAAGTGCATGGTTTTGGTTTAGATTTTGGTTGTCTGCTGTTTTTGCTTTATTGTTCTCTCATTTCTGATGATTTATCCTTAGATTTGGTTGGTTTTTCTACATTTTTGGATTTTCTTTTTTCTTCTTGCTCTCTCAGTGTGATCACATTTGAATCAGAAAGCAAGTTCCCTGTGATTGTTGGCGGTGGAATATATTTTTTTCGAGGCCTCTGTTTCACAGTTGTTATCAGCCTACTTTTCAGGTAATCAATCTCTGTATGTACATTTTTGTTCGTGTTGACAGTTGACTGTTCTGTGGCTATTGTCATGCTTGGTTCATTGTCATATTGGTTTGTACTGACATCATTCAACGTGTAGATTGTTGAGGGGCAGTTTGTATGCTGGTTATCACTAAATCATTGAATGAATAGATACCTGCCTTTTTGAATGCTGAGCATATGTTTTCTGGTGTGAAGGCTCTGGTGTATGGTTTGGCAGTTAGTTTTGCAATCTCATATCTAGTGATAGATATTCCAGGGTTGCTGTGGATGTAGGAATGACATTCTCTGTTGTAGAGTTTCTTCAGTGGGCCAAATACTCCAACATCAAGGGGCTGAGTTAGATGGCTAGTGTGGGGTGGCAATACAAATAAAACCACATTGTGGTCTTTTGCCCAGTCAGCAAGGGTCAAGGACAAGTGGGCCTTGTGTCCATCATATAGTACCAGAACTGGTTTCTGCGAGGATCTGTCTAAACTAGCATGCTATGCAAAATGACCCATGAGATAGGTCTCAAACAGGCCCCTATTGACAAAACCACTGTCTGACATCCCTCCAGATGAACCTGGGAGAGCACCCTCTAATAGCTGATCCACCCACAGCTTCCCTGGGAACACATAGAATGGGGGTATTTGATTTCCAATCGCGTTTGCCCCACCAACAATTGTCACAGTCCTGGTCCTTGGAGATGTGATGGCCTGTGGCTTGCACTCACTTCCGCATACAACCATTGAGGGAGTGTGTTCCGTAGAGAAGCCCGTTTCATCTATGTTGAAGATTCTCTCAGGGGCGTCCAATAGGTCGTTTTGTTGGAGAACAGAATGTAGTTCTGAAACGTACTTGGCCATTGTGTGTTCAGATGATGATTTAGCCCTTGAAGAGGTGAGCTTCTGTGGTGTTACAACTTTCAGCTCCTCGTGTCTCTTCAAGAAAGAGTAAAACCATGGTTTACTAAGTTGGTCCTTAGCAATGGTCTTGCCGAGTGACTTGGCATATCCCGCTGCTACACTGAGGACAACAGATACTGGGTAGTATCCATACCTAATATTACCCATATGGATAATATGGTCTGCCAGGCGCTTTTCTTCTTCAGGGTTGAAGAGTCTGGCAGGCCCCATGGTGCAGTACAGCGTTACATTCCCCCTGGTCCTATCCCTCAGTGTAGACTCAGGAACCCCATACATTCGTGTTGCCTTATATACGGATGTCCCAGACAAGGTTGCCTGGAAGGCCCTCTGTAAATTATCCCTGTCATAGGGCTTCTTTTCTCTTGCATGTGTTTTTTTTCTGAAAATAAACAAAACAACAAAACTTTGATGTGTGAGGAAAAATAACGAAAAATGAATTTACTACATTCTGACCGATTTAAAAATTGGACAGGGATTCAGTTGATTGTAACCAAATAATATTCACTACATTGTAACCTCCTGTGTTGATAGCAATCGTCTCAAAACAAAGCGGTTTATGAATGGAAAACTCAAATTTTGTTTTATTTTCGGATAGAAAACGTGTCAAATATCAATTTATGACAAATTTAAATAAAAATCTTACCATAATATGATTCATTTCTTCTGAAATCAGCTTTGACAGCGAGTTGACAGAAACCGGAACCTTGTTGACGAGGTAAACAGAGCATGTGGCGCTGTTTATCAATTACCGCGATAATAGCTTACCCGCGAGCACTGCTTACCGGAGTATACTTGTTAATTATCCAAGTTATATTAAGCCGATTAAATATTAAATTTTTAAAGCAAAACATCCCTATATAAACACGTCGTTCAAAATGCTGTGAAGTCAAGATGGATCACAACTGATATATCAGTGTTTAATGTGTTTTTGTTATTTATAAAACTGAACTCATATTGTATTCAATACGTATTGGAACGTATCGTAGGTTTATGTGACGTAATATATTGAAATAAGGATTTTGCCATATTGTTGTACCCTTACTTACTACAATATGCACGCTTAACCTCAAGACAATACATTTTATTCCAATAAACATGAATGTATACACGTACAATGTACTGTTTATGGCATATTCATTCTGATGATGAATTTTTATGATGGTTGTAGGTTTTTTCTTTGTTTATAAAGGTGTTTACTGTAAAAATACGTTGCATTAAAATGTTGCGGCATTAAAAGACGTACTTAAAACAATAAACATAAGAAACTCTGAGAACAAGTCCGTTTTGATATATAGTGGTTCTTAAAAATTAAAGCCTAAACTCAACATAATTATACATGTCAATTATATTGGCATATAAAATAAACTAGTTATGACAGCAAAGATAAATACTTTAAATTTGATACAAACACCTTGGAAAGTTTAATTGATGGTGACATGCATATTCCATTGGTCAAGGTAACGACATTCATTACAATAATATGAAAATACAATCTTTTTTTCACCAATCTGGTTGAATGTCGACATCAGTGTTATATGTTTCGTCATCCAAATTCAATATCAATGTCGGCTTGCATGGCTGAGCTTAAAGTAATGATGTCAAAGACTCAATGGTCAAAGAAGAGTTGAATGAAGGTTTGGCCCAGGCATGCAACTCAATTGCCATGGCTGTAATGATGTTTTCACAAAGTAACTTGTGTTTGTACAGGTGCGGAAGAACAATAAACTCAGAACCTTCAATATCCATTTTCATTAGAACTTTCTCCGGGCGAAGCGATTGAATTGAGATTTTGATGAAGTCAGCTAAATCCATCGTCGGAACGTCATATTTTGTCATATTCTTCTTATTGTTAATAGCTGTATCAAGGATCCCCGCGCCCCAGTCCAAATCAAAGTTTGTCTCCGAATAAACTGTAATTTTGTCTCTAGTTTTATTTGATACCGCGTAGTTCTCAAAACTCACCGAAAGATTTTTGTTTATGTAAGACTTTTCAATTTGTTTCACTCTTGTCATGCGTCGAGGGTTTGCTTCAAAAACAAACGAGCAGACATCTTGTTGTCGATATGTCCGTGAAACAGGCCCGAAATATTTGTTGAAATACTTTAAAAACGGTGCTTCAGGGTACAACCAAGGTTCATAAACTTTTCTTACTTGAACGCCTTTGTTACTTCCAAGATCCAAAAATACAAAACGGCATTTCCTTGTACTATTTTCAAGATCAATATATTGTCTACTGTCTGATAAAATGCTTTTATCCATCACTGTATGTTTA